>NC_064813.1:52525055-52801234 GCF_023721935.1 Panthera uncia
ACACACACACACACACACACACACACACACACACACACACACACACACACATATGATGCAACAAAGATTAGAAAGGACCAGAGAACACCACCAGAAACTCCAACTCTACAAGCAACATAATGGCAATAAATTCCTATCTTTCAGTACTCACTCTAAATGTCAATGGACTCAATGCTCCAATCAAAGACATAGGGTAACAGAGTGGATAAGAAAACAAGATCCATCTGTATGCTGTTTACAAGAGACCTACTTTAGATCTAAAGACATCTTCAGACTGAAAATAAGGGGATGGAGAACCATCTATCATGCTAATGGTCAACAAAAGAAAGCCGGAGTAGCCATAATTATAACAGACAATCTAGACTTTAAAATAAAGACTGTATCAAAAAAGAGGTTAGAGTGGACGAGAGCCAAAGCATAAGAGACTCTTAAAAACTGAGAACAAACTGAGGGTTGATGGGGGGTGGGAGGGAGGGGAGGGTGGGTGATGGGTATTGAGGAGGGCACGTTTTGGGATGAGCACTGGGTGTTACATGGAAATCAATTTGACAATAAACTTCATATGTTGAAAAAAATAAAAAAATAAAATAAAACCAAAAAAATAAATAAAAAAATAAAGACTGTATCAAGAGATGCAGATGGGCATTATATCATAATTAAGGCATCTATCCACCAAGAAGACCTAACAATTGTAAACATTTATGTGCCAAATGTGGAGGCATCCAAATATATAAATCAATTAATCACAAACATAAAGAAACTCATCGATAGTAATGCCACAATAGTAGGAGACTTCAACACCCCACTCACAGCAATGGACATATCATTTAATCAAAAAATCAACAAGAAAACAATGGCTTTGAATGACACACTGGACCAGATGGATTTAACAGATATATTCAGAACATTTCATCCTAAAGCAGCAGAATATAGATTCTTCTCCAGTGCACATGGAATGTTCTCCAGAAGAGACCATATACTGCGACACAAATTAGCCCTAAGTAAGTACAAAAAGATTGGGATCATACCGTGCATATTTTCAGACCACAGTGCTATGAAACTCGAAATCAACCACAAGAAAACATTTGGAAAGGTAACAAATATTTGGAGACTGAAGAACATCCTACTAAAGAATGAATGGGCTAACCAAGAAGTTAAAGAGGAAATGAAAAAGTATATGGAAGTAAATGAAAATGATAACACCACAACCCAAAAGCTCTGGGACGCGGTCACAAGAGGTCACAGGTGGTCACAAGAGGAAAATATGCAGGAATCCAGGCCCTCCTAAAGAAGGAAGAAAGATCTTAGATACACAACCTAACCTTATGCCCTAAGGAGCTGGAAAAAGAATAGCAAATAAAACCCAAAACCAGAAGAAGACAGGAAATAATAAAGATTAGAGCAGAAATTAATGCTATCGAAACCAAAAAAAAAAAAAAAAAAAACAGTAGAACAGATCAGTGAAACCAGAATCTGGTTCTTTGAAAGAATTAACAAAATCGATAAACCACTAGCCAGTTTGATCAAAAAGAAAAAGGAAAGGACCCAAATAAACAAAATCAAGAATGAAAGAGGAGAGATCACAACCAACACAGCAGAAATAAAAACAATACTAACAGAACACAAAGAACATTATGAGCAATTATATGCCACTAAAATGGGCAATCTGGAAGAAATGGACAAATTACCAAAACTAAAACAGGAAGAAATAGAAAATTTGAACAGACCCATAACCAGTAAGGAAATAGAATTAGTAATCAAAAATCTGTCAAAAACAAGAGTCCAGGGCCATATGGCTTTCCAGGAGAATTCTACCAAACATTTAAGGAAGAGTTAACACCTATTCTCTTGAAGGTATTCCAAAAAAATAGAAATGGAAGGAAAACTTCCAAACATTTCTATGAAGCCAGCATTACCTTGATTCCAAAAGGAGACAGAGACCCCACTAAAAAGAACTATAGACCAATTTCCCTGATGAACATGGATGCAAAAATCCTTAGCAAGATATTAGCCAACCAGATCCAACAATACATTAAAAAAATTATTCACCACAACCAAGTGGGATTTATACCTGGGATGCAGGGCTGGTTCAATATCCACAAAACAAACATGATTCATCACATCAATAAAAGAAAGGACAATAACCATTTGACCTCAATAGATGCAGAGAAAGCATTTGACAAAATACAGCATCCTTTTTTGATAAAAACCCTCAAGAAAGCGGGTTAGAAGGAGCATTCGAGATCATAAAAGCCATATATTAAAGACCCAATGCTAATATCTTCCTCAACGGGGAAGAACTGAGAGCTTTCCCCCTAAGGTCAGGAACAAGACAGGAATGTCCACTCTCACCACTGTTACTCAACATAGTATTGGAAGTCTTAGCCTCTGCAATCAGATAACACAAAGAAATGAAAGGCATCCAAATCGGCCAGGAGGAAGTCAAACTTTCACTCTTCGCGGATCACATGATACTCTATATGGAAAACCCAAACAATTCCACCAAAAAACTGCCAGAACTGATTCATGAATTCAGCAAAGTTGCAAGATATAAAATCAATGCACAGAAGTCAGTTGCATTCCTATACACCAACAATGAAGCCACAGAAAGGGAAATCAAGGAATCGATCCCATTTACAATTGCACCAAAAACCATAAAATACCTAGCAATAAATCTAACCAAAGAGGTGAAAAATCTATACACTGAAAACTATAGAAAGCTTATGAAAGAAATGGAAGAAGACACAAAAAAATGGAAAAAGATTCCATGCTCCTGGATAGGAAGAACAAATATTGTTAAAATGTCAATACTACCCAAAGCAATCTACATATTCAATGCAATCCCTATCAAAGTAATACCAGCATTCTTCACAGAGCTAGAACAAATAATCCTAAAATTTGTATGGAACCAGAAAAGACCCCGAATAGCCAAAGCAATCTTGAAAAAGAAAACCAAAGCAGGAGGCATCACAATCCCAGACTTAAAGCTACACTACAAAGCTGTAATCATCAAGACAGCATGGTACTGGCACAAGAACAGACACTCAGATCAATGGAAAAGAATAGAGAACCCAAAAATGGACCCACAAACGTATGGCCAACTAACCTTTGACAAAGCAGGAAAGAATATCCAATGGAATAAAGACAGTCTCTTCAGCAAGTGGTGCTGGGAAAACTGGACAGTGATATGCAGAAGAATGAACCTGGACCACTTTTTTACACCATACACAAAAAGAAACTCAAAATGGATGAAAGACCTCAATGTAAGACAGGAAGCCATCAAAATCCTCGAGGAGAAAGCAGGCAAAAACCTCTTTGATCTTGGCCACAGCAACTTCTTACTCAACACGTCTCTGGAGGCAAGGGAAACAAAAAATGAACTACTGGGACCTCATCAAAATAAAAAGCTTCTGCACAGTGAAGGAAACAATCAGCAAAACTAAAAGGCAACCGACAGAATGGGAGACGATATTTGCAAATGACATATCAGATAAAGGGTTAGTATCCAAAATCCATAAAGAACTTATCAAACTCAGCACCCAAAACACAAATAATCCAGTAAAGAAATGGGCAAAAGACATGAATAGACACTTCTCCAAAGAAGACATCCAGATGGCCAACCAACACATGAAAAAATGCTTAATATCACTCATCATCAGGGAAACACAAATTAAAAATCACAATGAGATACTACCTTACACCTGTAAGAATAGCTAACTTTAACAACTCAGGTAACAGATGTTGGCGAGGATGCAGAGATTCTCTTTTGCATTGTTGGTGGCCAATGCAAGCTGGTGCAGCCACTCTGGAAAAACAGTATGGAGGTTCCTCAAAAAAACTAAAAATAGAACTACCCTACAACCCAGCAATTGCACTAATAGGCATTTATCCAAGGGATACAGGTGTGCTGTTTTGAAGGGATGCATGCACCCCCATGTTTATAGCAGCACTATCAACAGTAGCCAAAGTATGGAAAGAGCCCAAGTGTCCATCAATGGATGAATGGATAAAGAAGAAGTGGTGTGTGTGTGTGTGTGTATATACATATACATGTGTGTGTGTGTGTGTGTGTATATATATATATATACACACACACACACACACAATGGAGTATTACTCGACAATCAAAAAGAATGAAATCTTGCCATTTGCAACTACGTGGATGGAACTGGAGGGTATTATCCTAAGTGAAACTAGTCAGAGAAAGTCAAAAATCATATGACTTCACTCATATCAGGACTTTAAGAGACAAAACAGATGAACATAAGAGAAGGGAAACAAAAGTAATATAAAAACAGGGAGGGGGACAAAACAGAAGAGACTCATAAATATGGAGAACAAACTGAGGGTTACTGGAGGGCTTGTAGGAGGGGGGATGGGCTAAATGGGTAAGGGGCACTAAGGAATCTACTCCTGAAATCATTGTTACACTATATGCTAACTAATTTGGATGTAAATTTAAAAAGATAAAAAATAAAGTAAAATAAACTAAAAAAATAAAATCTACAAAATTAGGTAGGTCAAGAGTTTGATTGATATAGATAGAAAATTGATATACAGAATATATGCAAATATATACAGTATATTATATATTATATATTTTACATATATTACATATATTTTATGTATAATGCGTATTTATACTTACTATATAATATACATTACATATTATAGTAATTACATTTTAATTAATTATATGATTATATTATTAATTATAATTATATTATAATATATATTATATATTTAGTATATATAACATATATTTTATATATATTATATATATTTACTATATGTAATATATATATATGTATATATATATATATATATATGTATATATATATAATACATATAAAACATGCTACCCAAAACACCAGAATACACATTAATTTCAAGTGCTCATGAAACACTCTTTTTTTATGTTTATTTATTTTTGAGGGAGAGACAGAGTGTGAGCACAGTAGGGGCAGAGAGAGAGGGAGACACAGAATCTAAAGAAGGCTCAAGGCTCCGAGCCATCAGCCCAGAGCCCAACGTGGGGCTCAAACTCATGAACCACGAGATCGTGACCTGAACTGAAGTCAGACACTCAACTGACTGAGCCACCAAGGTGCCCCTCAAGTTCTCATGAAACACTCTTGAAGTCAGACTACCTACATCTAGGTCCATTAAAAACAAACAAAATAAACCCCAACAAATTTTATAGAATTGAAATCATAGAGTGCATTCTTTGACCACAGTGGATTCAAATTTGTAGTCAATAACAGAAATATAATTTTTGAAATCTTCATGTTCTTGGAAACTAAACAATATATGTCTAATTAATCCATGAGTCAAGAGGAAGTTTCAAAGAAAATAAAAAAGACATACAACTGAATGAAATTAAAATACAACATATTAAAATATGGGGGAAAATATGTGGATGCAGCCAAAATAGCATGAGGAGGGAAATATATCACAATAAACACTAAATTTAATTACACATTACAGAACTAAACTAAATATTATGTTATTTTTTTTAAAAAAAAGGTCTTAAAACATTAATCTAAGTTCCTACCTCAAGAAATTAGAAAAAAAAAAAGCAAAATAGTCTGAAGCAAGCAGAAGAAAGGAAATAATAAATATAAGATCAGAAATCCATGAAATAAAAATAGGAAAATAGAGACAAATCAAGAGGACAATTTGGTTTCTCAAAAATATCCATAAAACTGATAAACATGACTTAACAAAATGCTAGCATAACAAACAAATATAAGAAAAGGCATGAAACAGGGAATATCATTTTAGATCCTATAACCAGTAAAATTATAATAAGGGATAATAAAAGGATAATATGTACAATATTACAAATGAAACAACAGAGAAGAAATGGACCAATTCCCTGAAAACTACAAACTAACTAAAGCCAAACAAGATGAAATAGACAATCTAAATATTCTTGTGACTATTAAAGAATCCTAGTTTTATTTAAAACTCCAAAAATGAGATCTCCAAAGCCAGACAATTTCAGTGGAAATCTGAAGACTTCTATGAAACATTTAGGGAAGAATTAACACCAATCTTACATAATCTACTCTAGAAAACAAAAGGAGGGAACACTTCCCAACTCATTTTATGAAGACAGTATTAACCTAATAACAAGACAGTAAAAGAAAGGAAAATTACAGACCTCATGAACAAAGATGTAAAAATCCTCACAAAAATATATTAGCAAATCAAATTCAGCAATGCACAAAAGGAATTACCATCATGACCAAGTGGGATTTATTCCAGGAAGGTAATGTTGGGTCAACACTTGAAAAATCATTGTAATCAACCATATTAATAGAGAACGAACTGAGGGTGGAAGGGGGAGGTGGGGGGAGAGGGGAAAAATGGGTGATGGGCATTGAGGAGGGCACTTGTTGAGATGAGTACCTGGTGTTGTATATAAGCGATGAACCACGGGAATCTACCCCAAAAACCAAGAACACACTTTACACATTGTTAGCCAATTTGACAACAAATTATATTTTAAAAATAAAATAATAATAAAAAAACAGGCTAAAGAAGAAAAATCACATGATCATATCAATTGATGCAACCAAAACCTTTGACAAAATCCAACATTTATAATAAAATCTCTCAATAAATTAGGATTAGAAGGAAACTTCCTCAACTTGATAAACATGTATAAAAATCTACAGCTAACATAATACTTAATGATGAAAAACCTAAAGTTTTCTGTCTAAGATTAGGATCCAGGCAAGGATGTTTGCTCTTATCACTTTGTCAACATGGTACTAGAAATTTTTAGCTACTTCAACAAGAAATAAAAACTATACAGATTGAAAATAAATAAAGTTGCCACTAATTGTAAATGACATGATTGCCTATATAGAAAATCCAAACTTATAAAAGAACTTGCAGAATAAATCAGTTTAGTGCGGTCCCAAAATATAAGATCAACCCCCCCCCAAATTAATAATGTTTCTATATGCTAACAATAAACATGTGGAAACGAAAATTTAAAACACAAGACCAATTTCAGTCACTCTAAAGAAAATGAAACACGAATAAATAGTAAAACATGCACCGACTCTTTACACTAAAATTATAAAATGCTGATAAAAGCAATCAAAAAATAAATAAATGGAGCTATTTACCATGTTTATATATTAGAAAATTCAACATAGTTAAAAATACCAATTTACTACAAGTTGATTTATAGACTTAATTGTAATTGCTACCAAAATCTGAAGAAGACATTTTGCAAATATAGTGAAACTTATTCTAAAACTTATATGGAAAGACTCAGGCCCTGAAAAGTGTAAAACAAAAAATTTAAAAAGAAGAAGAGGAAGGAAGAAAGAAAGGAAGTAAAAGGAGTCACTCTACCAGATATTAAGGCTCACAGTAATCGAGACTACGTGATATCGATAGAGGGACACACACGTAGATTAATGAAAAGGAATAGAGAATCCAGAAATAGACCCACACGAAAATGCCCAACTGATATCTGACAAACGTGCAAAAACAAATCAATGGAGGAAGGATACCCCTTCCAACTAATTTTCCTGGACTATTTGGACATCCACTAGCAAACAAACAAAACCTTCAATCTAAATCTCACACCTACTACATTAACTCAAAACGGAACACAGGTTTAAAATAAAAAATATATAAATAATAATAAAATAAAATGCTTTTGGAAAAAAAAATATAGGCGAAAATCTTCAGGATTTAGGGCTAGGCAAAACAAAGCAAAGCAAAATAAAACAAAACGGAACAACCATAGACTTCACTCTAAAAGCATGATCCATAAAAAAAAAAAAAGACTGATACACTGGACCTCATTAAAACGTAAACTTTTGTTCTGTGAAAGACTCTGTTCAGAGTATTTTTCTTAAAAGGAGCTACAAAGAAGCAATACAATTAGAAAATGTTCAAAAGGCATGTCACAAATAGGATATAGAGACTGCAAACAAGCATGTGAAAAGATACTCAACATCATTAGGTATTGGGGAAATGCAAATTAAAACCATAGTGAAATATCACAATATACCTATCAGAATGGTTAAAATAAAAATAGTAGCAACATTAAGTACCAGCAAGGTTGTAGAGAGACTGAATCATTCATACATCACTGGTCACAATTTTAAATGGTAGTCACCTTGGAAAAGAGTTTGTCAGTTTCTTAGCGCACTCAACATGCAACTGCCATACAACCCAACAATAGCACTCTTGGGCACTTATCTAAGAAAAATAAAAATGTATGTTAACAAAACCCATATATAATGTTTATGTTAACTGTATTCCTAACAGTCAACAACTGGAAACGACCCAGATGTCCTTCAAAGGGTGAATGATTAAACTGGTTCATCAATACCATACCATGGAATCCCACTCATCAACAAAAAAGAACTAACCATTGACATCTCAACAATTTAGATGAATATCCATGGAATTACATTGAAGGGAAAAAAAAAACTCAAAAGGTTACATATTGTGCGATTCCATATATAGGACATTTTGAAAACACAAAATTTTAGAAATGGAGAATACATTAGTGGTTTCCAGAAGTTAGGGATCTGGGGCTTCAGTGAAGGAAGGAACAAAGTGGGTAGTACTTATAAAAGGGCAACATGGGTAGTCTCGTAGTGATGGTACTGTTCTATATCTTGACCATGGTAGATGTGCAAATCTACACATGTGATAAATGGTACAGAACTATACCCGCACCAGTACAAGAAAAACAGGAAATTTAAATTGAATGGGGAAGGGGGATTGTATCAATGTCAATATCCTGGTCACAGGATTGTACAATAGTTGTGCAATTACCACTGGTGGAAATGGATAAAGGCTACATGGGCTCTCTTAGTTTGTTTCTCATAAGTGCCTATGAATCTAGAATTATCTTTCTTTTTAATGTAACTAAAAATAAACAAGAACATAGGGGCACCTGGGTGGCTCAGTCAGTTAAGAGTCTGACGTTTGAGTCTGTCTCAGGTCATGATCTCGTGGTTCTTGAGTTCAAGTACCCGTATGGGGCTTTGTGCTGATAACACAGAGCCTATTTGGGATTCTCTCTCTCTCTCTCTCTCTCTCTCTCTCTCTCTCTCTCTCTGTCCCTCTCTCCCTCTCTCTCCCTCTCTCTCTCTGCCCCTCCCTCTCTTGCATGCACACTTTCTCTCTCAAAATAAATACATAAAAAACAAAAACAAAAATAAATGAGCATTATCTATACCAGGCCTCTCCGAGCTTAGTGCTTCCCAGTTTTCAAAATTTCTGGGTTGCACTTCTTTATAATATTTATAAAGGCCTCTTCCCACATACTGTAAGATGGCCTCTTCCCACATACTGTAAGATGCTCTGCCTGAGACTGTTGCAGACATTTTAGGGGATTAAATTATAATAGCATATGTCCCAATATGTATACTCACAGAGTTCATCTCATTTGCAGCTCAATCCTTTGTTTTTATTATCTCCCTACATTTTGGGGGGGCTGGGGAGGCACTCCTAAGAAACAGCTTCAAGGTATCTGCATCTAAGGGGCCCATTCCAGGCTAGTACAGGCATTTCTACCTTGTAGGTGTTCATGAAAATGGTAGACCTATTGGACTATACCAATTCTGCTCAACAGTTGTTTGCCTTCTTCTAATGAGCTCTAGGGCACTAGACTGTGTACCACCACGGTGAGCTGAGGCGGGCTCTGTCAGGCCAGGAAAACCGAACATAGGGGGGAATACATAGGGTCCCCCTTTAGGGAATATTGTATTTCAGATGAGCACCCCCCCAACATTTTTCTTTTTTCTCCTCTTTTCTCTATTTCTCTTTTTTTAACTTCAAAGTAATCTTACACTTGCCTATTGTTATTCTCTGCCTGCTCATCTGGCCCTTTCATCAGACCCGAAGAAAAGAAAATGCAAACCATAAGAGACTCTTAAAAACTGAGACTAAACTGAGGGTTGATGGGAAGTGGGTGGGAGGGGAAAGTGGGTGATGGGCATTGAGGAGGGCACCTGTTGGGATGAGCACTGGGTGTTGTATGGAAATCAATTTGACAATAAATTTCATATTTTAAAAAAATGCAGATGTTTGCATCAAACACTTCCACGTATCTCCTGCTCCTGATAGTCTCCGGCCCTACCTGCGCCCACTGTGCCTCCGCTGAAGTGCCCCTCAGACCCTCACAGCTCAGGGCAACTAAAGCACAACCAGTAAGTGAGCACATACCAAGCCTGCCAAGACTTTCCCCCAACCCCACCCCACTTTTCAACCAAGTCTGGGAAAAGAGAATGTTCCAGAAGAAGCCAGACAGAGAAGTCCCCCTTTAAAACACAAAGGCCCCACCCACCTGCAGGAAGTCCTGCTCTGGGGTGATGTGACCAGACCAGCAGCCACAGACAACAAGAACTAAGGCAGACTGCACATGCTGTCCCCACCAGGGGAAGTGAGTCATTCGCCTGGTGGCAGTCCTCTGGTCCCCTGACAAAGCAGCAAATCACCTAACCCTGAGTCACAGCCTGTTCTAGGAGAGTCAACCTCACAGACCTGAAGAGAAAGGAAGGAAAGCAGAGAGGGAAGGAGAGCTGTAGGAAAGAAGGAGGGAGGAAGGGTAGGAGGAGGAAAGAGGGAAAGATCAGCCATGGGGTGTTAGGTGCCAACCTTTCCGTCAGGAATCTTCAAATGGAGCCATGGGGCTGCTCCCTGAGAAAAGGAGGAGCACCTCTCACAGATGAGTTGGGGGAGGGGGCATGGAGCAAACCTGAGGGCAAGAGAGTCCCCAGAGACTAGTCCCTGGGCCAGATCCTGTGATGCCACATGTGAATGGTTACCTTCCTGCTCCCCAAAGCCTTAGCATGGATCAATAAAGGAGTGGGTGTGGAGTGGGGTTAGGGAAGGGAGGCTTTGTCCTTAGCCTGGAGGTACACCTCCTTCCTAGTAGGAATAGCACTATAGTGGGAGTCACTAGGCAGAGAGTGGGGTTGAGGTAGGGAGGGTGGGCATCTCTACATGATTTTCAACCCAAACATTGAAGCCAAGTCCTTTCTATAAATTCCTTAGTGCCAACACTCCCAAAATGTCTGCATGTAACAAACTTAGTACAATTAGGATAATACAAGGGATTTGTATCCCAGAAAACAAACAACTTAAAGTTATATACTATATGTCCATAATCTGAACTTTCTTTTTTTTTTTCAATTTTTTTTAACATTTATTTATATTTGAGAGAGAGAGAGAGAGACAGGGACAGAGTGTGAGTGGGGGAGGGGCAGAGAGCAAGGGAGACTCAGAAGCTGAAGCAGGTTCCAGGCTCTTAGTCCTTATCACAGAGCCCAATGTGAGGCTTGAACCCACAAACCTTGAGATCATGACCTGAGACGAAGTCGGTCACTCAACCGACTGAGCCACCCAGGCGCCCCCATAATCTGAACTTTCTTGGTCAACCTCTGCTACAATGAAATTGACAGAGGCTGAGTCTCCCCAGGCCCCTTGGCTCCTCTCTATCCACCTTCTCTACCCTGCAACACAAATGCCTTCTGTTGCTGCCCCCATTTTTTTCATCCTTTCCTTCCTCCCCAGATTGAGAAGCATGAACACCAAGCATAAACAAAATTGATCCAATTATTTTTCTACTTCTAGAATATGCAATTCAATTTTTTTAGGGATTATTTCATGTAAGCTTTAGAAAGTAGAATGAAATTGCTTTTTCTGACATAAGCGCTTATAATATACATATACAATTATATAAATAATTTATAAATATCCGTATTTTTCAGTGCTGTAGTTAATTAGAAGATTAAAAAACCTATTAAAGCCTTTCCATTCTTGGGAAAGTTTTCTTAATTTGTTTTAATTTTAACTATTCTTTTTTTGGCTTATGGATATCTAAACTAGTATCTTGAACATATGCCTTTATTATGCATCCAGAGCAATGCAGCTGCTGGGAACACTTGAATGTTATATTTTAGAGAGAGAAATACCAAGGGAAACAGTATGGGAAAATAAAACTATTAAAGTCCATGTTTAAATAAAGTCATATTCTCCATTCCATTACCAAGTGATACATACCATAGGCCAAATTCTGCCCTAGGTTATACGCACACTGTTCTCTTTCTGACTTTAGTGGTAATTGTTCATGTATAACTGAAGGCATCAGTTAGCCCTGTGGGCACAAGAATGCCTATCCACAAAAAAAAGCACAAATTATCGGTCTTATTATATTTGGCTCTTAGATGAAAATGATATAATATAAATGACAATTCCATTAAATAAGATAGGTTTTAAAAAGCACTACCATCAAATTTTTACCATTACAAATTTTACAGAATTACCATAGTGGCATTTCAAGACTAGAGATCATTGAAACAAATACATAGACATTGGAAAATACTCTCCTTTTTATAGCAACTTTCGATTTTAGTAGTATATGTAATAATGTGTACTATTTTATATATATTTTCTTTTTGTATTTTATAGCTATTGGCTATATATTTAGAGCTATTGGCCCTATTAACTGAGAATCAGCCATTTTCAAGCAAGAAAAAATGGTCAATTCTTCAAATACCACTTTCTAACTTGAAATATTTATTTACTCCCAGCTTGATTTAGATCTTGATTGGATGTGTTTTCCATAGGAAAGGACTTATTGAATTTAATTTTTTGCTGTGATATATGAGACTGATAACATTCAGATTTGAAAAGGATAAACATTACAATGTGATGTGTAATGATTTTCTGCATACATTAGCTAATTTTTTTGACACACACACACACACACACACACACACACACACACACACATTGTTTCTATACTAATGGTTTATAGTAGTTACCAAATAGATTGGACTAGGAACAGGTGAAAATATATGGGTTGCTGGTCTGGAGGGAAAAAAAAAAATTCCATAACATTATGTAAACCTCTAAGCTATCTTTTTCAGCCTGTTTTAATTTAACACTTGATGTATATCTTTCTAAGAAACTCAGACCCTTCCCTCTTAGTGAAACCTTTTGCTATTTCCATCTCTGAGGAATTGTTACCCTGCTTTTGGTCTATAGAATTTTTCCTTCCTCTTCTTCTCCACCTATTTAAATCCCATCTAGCTTCAAGAGTTAACTCACATGCTACTTTCCAAATGCATCTTTCCTGACATCTTTCCTGATCATTTCCAGTCTTGAATTCAGATTATTTTATTTTGTTACATACTTTTTAATCCATGGAGGAAGGAGGGAAAGAAGAAATAATACTTGGCCCTCACCCCAGATCAACGAAGACATAATGGAGTATGGGCATCAAAATATTTTCTAAAGTTTCTACGACACTAATGATTTCTACAATTGAGAATTATTGCCTTGAGCTGAATTCTAGCTCATTTGTGCCAAGTATCAAAAATCTGATTCTCCTCTAGTGTTTCTATTTAAGCAAATGAAACATATCCATCCAATTTATTGTCCAAGCCTGAAATCTGGGATTTATCAGAACTCCCTTCCCTTAACCTCCAATTTCTTCCATCAACAAGTTCTTTATTTTAAATTCCCAAATAGCTCTCAAACATGACCACGTCTCTAAATATCTGCTATCATTATTATAGCTCAGGGTATACTTCTGTCTCACTGGGGAGCATGAGCACAGACTAACAACCTTTTATGCTTAACCTCACGCAAACTGTTCTCCTTCACTGAAACCAAAGGGGTTTTTATGAAAAGATCATCTGCTTAGGTGATACATTTTCCCTCCGTCCCCTTCCCCCCCCCCATCTCCTGGTCCTTACATAAAACATTTCAGTACAGTCCCACTAAAAACATTTTAACATGGCCAACTATGTTCTTTAAAATATAGCCTCTTCCAAACCCTCTGGCTTATTTTACATGCTGTTCCGCTTTGCTGCATTCTACCCATACAGGCCTTTTAATTGTTCACATGGATCATATTCTCTTTTATGAAAGGGTGTTTGTGTGATTTGCTATGCATGTATAGAATGTTCTCTACTTTCTTTGCCTAGTTGAATCCTATGCATTCTATTGAATACATCTCATTATCCACTGAATTGTGTCCCCCACAAAGACAGATTGAAATGTTAATTCCCAGTGCTTATAAAAATGACCTTTTTTGGATATAGGGGCTTCCCAGATACAATCAGTTAAAATGAAGTCTTACTGAATTAGGGTGGGTCCTAATCTGATATAAGTAGGCTCTTTATAGGAAGAGAAGACACTGACACAAGCAGAGAAGATGGCCAGGTGATAATGGAGGCAGAGATTTGGTGTGAGGCATCTAAAGCTAAGAATTGCTAGGGTGCCTCAGTGGCTCAGTTGGTTAAGCATCTGACTTCAGCTCAGGTCATAATCTCACGGTTCATGAGTTCGAGCCCAGTGTTAGGCGCTGTGCTGACAGCTTAGAGCCTGGAGCCTGCTTTGGAATCTCTGTCTCCCTCTCTCTCTGCCCCTCCCCCAGTCGCTCTCTGTCTCTCTCCTTCAGAGATGAATGGACAAAAAACTTTTAAAAGCTAAGAATTGCTGGCAAACAGCAGAGGTCAAAAGCAAGGAAGGACACTCCTCAACAGGTTATAGAGAAAGCATGCATGGCTGTGTGGACACCTTGATTTCAAACTTCTAGCTCAAGAACTGTGTTACAATAAATTTTTGTTTTAAGCTACCCAGTTGGTGCCTTTTTTCAGGGCAGACCTAGAACACTAATACACGTCTAATATAATTTCTTCAAGTAAGCCTTCCTTGACTTCAGTGATATGATCAAATTGTCCTTCATATGATCCCATAGAACATATCACAGTTATAATTTTGCTTTCATTGGTGTGATTATTTGATTGTCTTTTTCTCCTAATAGACTGTAAGCTCCATCATAGCAGACTATAATATGCTTTATCAAGCATTATTTTCTTTACATGTCACATTTATGGTGTAAGCCAAATAGGCTGGGGTTTATCTTTGTTCACAATTTCTAATGGGCAGGTAACATTTTGAGGAGTTACATGATTTTCCTTAAGGTTGCACAGTTTTTAAGTAAAATGTCAACAATTAAAGCCTTGCCCTCTGACTAAATATTGTAGTTTAAAGTCACATGCAAAAATATACAGAGAATAATTTTTACTTCGATGGTTTCACCTCTCTCCATAATCAAGTGGAAAGAATCCCTCCTTTTTATTTTGTTGGATCACAACAAGTCTTGGTTCTGCATGTCATGGATCAGGTGAGCAGGATGAGTTAAGTGGGATATTCTTTCTTTAACTCACTGTAGTCACTCCTGACTGCCATAAACCATAGACATATAGAGCAGAACTTTTTATAAAATTACACGCTGTTGTACATTTAAACTATTTGTCGCAATGAGTGATATAGTTGTAAAATACATTGATTTTAATTATTTGTACAAAACGTGTCCATATGTGAAGCATTACAAATATTTACATTACAACAAATGGGAAGAAAAACAATTTATATTTATTTTACAAATATGTCCTCAGTTCTTTGTTTTTTAGGTAAGGGGATTCAAATAACTACTCCTTAGATCATCATAGTGACCTAGGTTCATGGCAATTTATATTTTTAGCTAAAGATCAGAAAAACTAGAGACTATAAATCTAACTTAACCTATCCAAGGATCATTTTTCTCATCTCTGAAATGGAGATAAGCCAATGGCACAGAACTATTATTAGCACTTAAAATTTAACCATATACCATGTTTAATACAGTACATATAATCGGTGCTCAATGGCAGCTATTATTATCAGCATTTTTTAACTGATTATTCTAAAATATAATTTGGTAAATTCAATGAATATGTAATTAGTTTTAGATAACTAAAACTATTCAACTAACTCAGGTGACATTCGGCTGGCTGGATACAAACAGAAGGCTTTGCACAAATAAGCAATGTTTAACATTTGCATCAACACTTGTAGGTAAAAGCTTTGGAAATTATTAAAGAAACAATGTGGATTCAGAGTCTTTTGGGATGAGAATTGAGGTGGTATTCCCATGAGAATCCCAGTGCACAGAGCTTACTGAACTGAATGAGGAAGCTTCCATAAGGTTGCATGGACATTCTATGTTCCCTCAATCAATAGAGACATGAGAATACCTTTATAAAGTGTGCACACGGGCATACACCGCAGAGATTAATTGAGAGACTTGGTTTATCTATTCTCGCAAATGTTGGCTAAATTGCATTTTCTTTTTCTTCAGAACTATCAATAGTTTTCCTTTTTCAGATTGAATACATAAATCAAAAGAACGTATTTCATGAACAAACAGTGATTATGAACCCCCTATTCTTCATCTATTGATTCCAAAAACTTGATTTACCATGCATTCTTTCCTTCATTGTATTAGATTAGAACTGCTCTTTTTCACATTACCGTGGCTAGAACCATCTTTGGCTCTTGAACTGTCAGGGTCTCAAGGAGTCTTCAAAAAGAGCATAGAAAATGCATATAACCTCCCTGCTAAACCATTTCTTGCTTCCAGAGTTGCAGTATCTCATCAGTTTCAAATTATAAATTGCTTTACTGTATTTCAGCATAATTACTGAAGGATTTCTATACTGATGGTTCTTTGATGCTATTTGTCCCATAAAATACATGGAACTGTTTAAGGGAAAACAGTATTTTCATAAGAAAGGCTGAGTTTCTACTTTTAAATGATAGGCATCTAAATGTGAACATGCTGTTAAGTTGTCTCACCTACCAACCCATAACGAACTGTGGAAGTAAAATTCTTCAGGTATTTCAAAACTTTTTTTTTTGAGAAAGAAAATCAAAGAGATCTCTCACAAGAACTAGAAGCACGTGCTGATTCAATATGAAAACTGAGCTTTAAAAAATCTGCTAATGTTATCAGTGTTCCCCATTTGATAATAAAAAGTCTGAATTGATTTTTTCCAGGTTTAGTACAAAAAATATGACATAACGAATTTCAGCTTGATATAATTTGAAATAGCCAATATATTAAACCCCAAAGTGAAATTTAAATTGGCAATCGTGTCAGATTCAAGTCCCTGAATGAATATTAATTTAAAAACTAATCATTTTCCAACAGGTTGAAGCTTCAAAATGCTAGTTCTAGAATAAAAGCTGTTAGATCCATTACTATAACATCAGGCATCTTTTGTTTAAGAAACTAGACCTCCAATGTTCAGTATGTCTGCCTCTTCCTGGCATCTTTTTTGCCCAGGGATTTAATTATTTAAAACTCATTTCTGTTTTCTGAATTTGGGAAATTAAAATTCTGATTTTACTGATGGAAAGCTGATACTGAGTGAACTGTCTGAGGTAAGGTGTAAGGTCAGACCTGTTCATTAATTTTATGTCACTAGCCCTTTGTAAGTTAAATTCTGGTTTCTGAGCCAATTTTATGAGTAAAGGTGTTTTATTTTTACACACACATATACACACATGCACACGCACATCCCATATAAATTCATTGCTTTATGACCATATTGGAAGATGAGTAAAAATATGCATACACATTAATTAGATTTGCAATCCGAAATGAGACTAAACTGGATTATCGATTATGTGCTCTATCTTATGCCCAGCATGGTAGAAATCTCTAATTCACAAATCAAACAGAATTTGGATGTACTATATGATAATGCAACAGCAAGTTACATTTTATAACATATTCTTTGCAGGTATACAGTGACAGAGTTGGAAACTGCTTTTGTCCATATCTTGGCCAGAAAATCTACCAAAAAAGATGTTTCTCTATGAATGCTAGACAGCGTGGGGAAGCAGAGAAAAGCATAAGCCGGATGGTAAGCTCACAGAGCAGGCTCTGTCACCATCTAGACAACCCCACACAACTCAAGAGCTTTCTTTTCTTTATTTTTTAGAGACTGAGAAAGAGGGCATAAGTGAATGGAGGGGGAGAGAGAGAGAGGGGGAGAGAAAGAGAAACAGAGCTTACCCGAAGCATGGTAGAGCTTGCCCGAAGCAGGGCTCAAGCTCACAAACCGTGGGATCATGACCTGAGCAGAAGTCAGATGCTTAACCAACTGAGCCACCCAGGCGCCCCACTCAAGAGCTTTTTGTACTTCAACTGTGCCTCACTTCACACTCCACTTACTCCTTTATGTGCATTCAGAAAGAATTCAGGGGAGCCTCCCTTTATCACCTAGTCCAAACCTCGTATCACATAAGTAAGGAAACTAAGTCAAATGGTTTTGTTAAGACGACCGAGTAGCATTACTTGAATAAATTCTCCCTAATTGTGATCTCTTATCCTCCCTACTACACTATAACACCCTTTAAAGAATGAGCATGTTCCTTTTTAAACATCTATAATATGAATTGTTATAAGTTTCATAATATCTTAAATGTATTCAAACTGATGTCAAATTTATTTTTTTTTTAATTTTTTTTTCAACGTTTTTTATTTATTTTTGGGACAGAGAGAGACAGAGCATGAACGGGGGAGGGGCAGAGAGAGAGGGAGACACAGAATCGGAAACAGGCTCCAGGCTCCGAGCCATCAGCCCAGAGCCTGACGCGGGGCTCGAACTCACGGACCGCGAGATCGTGACCTGGCTGAAGTCGGACGCTCAACCGACTGCGCCACCCAGGCGCCCCAAAATGATGTCAAATTTAAAGGAAGCCTATGCAGAACTCTGATTTAGAGTCAAGAATCACTCTAATTTTCATTTGAATGAATCCAGATTCTCATAACGCTGGGTGTCTCCAAATCCACTAAAAAATGCCAGGTGAACCAGTGACTGATCGATATGGTTTTTCTAATGTTTTATGACCACTTCATAGTTTTAATGTAAAATGAAGAATGGGGGAAAACTTATGCAAAAAAAAATAAAAGAAATATACAAATTGGACAGGACAAGTTTTCTCTTGATAGTCAAACAGGTATGAAATAAAGCAGTCTCATTAAATCATAAGGACTTTAACCTTTTCTTTAAAGAAGGGAACAACTTAATGATTTATAAAGAAATTTTTTGCCTAAACTAGGAAATGACTCATATTTGACATGTATTGAAATGATAATGCTGATTTCAACAGGCACTCTAAGAGCATTTTACTCCTAGGAGAGTAATTCAGTCATGGTTACCTTTTCACATTTGGATTTTAAACTTTCTTTTGTAAAGCTTTTAATGTACTATTGCCTGCCAAAACATGGCAGTTTCACAGATAAGGAAAAATAAAGGGAAGTAAAAAAAAAAAAAAACGAAAAAACATTTTTTAACAATTGTTTATACAAAGATACGTAACCAACATTATCTATTTGACATCTTCTTCAACAGTTTCTATTTTCCTATTTTTAACATTATAAACCAATTCTGTTGCACTGGTCAGTGGGGGAAATGGACAATTTCAAGATATAGAACAAATTAGTCCCCTATCTGTAACTACCGAACAAATGAGAAGAAAACACCACCAGATTGAACCCATCATGTGCTATAGACAGGGCCTTATAACCAGACATGATTTACCCTCCAAACCCTAGTGCTCTGGAATGTTGCCCCCTGCCAACTGCATTTGATAAACCCATACGCTAAGTAAAAGCCAAGTAGATAAGGCAAAACACCCTGATTTGATATGACTTTGTCAATACCTTCCTGTAGAAATCAATCATTGTTACCTCTTTGCATTTATATTTTAAATTTTCTTCCTAAGGCCTTTAATGCACTACGCAAAGGCATGACAGAACTTCACAGTTATAATCAGGCAAAACAAAGATATGTCACAAAGTATACTGAAATCCTCAAGAATGATATCTGTGCTGAAATAAACTTTAAAACCCAAATAACAATTCTCAAGGCCCTCTAAGGAAGTCTACTTGATAACTGCTTCAGGCTACAAGAACAGTGTGAGAAATCAAAGATCATTTCAATAAAAAAAAATGAGGGTATGGGATGCCTGCGTGGCTCAGTTGGTTCAGCATCTGACTCCTGGTTTCTGCTCAGGTGATGATTTAATGATTCAGTTTATCAAGCCCCATGTCAGGCTGCAAGATGACAGCACAAAGCTCCTCGGGATTCTCTCTCTCCCACTGTCTCTGCTCCCTCATCTGCTCATGTTCTCCCTCTCTGAATGAATGAATGAATGAATGAATGTAAAAAAGAATAAGGGTACAATTATCCTCTAGTGTGAATGGGGTTTGCACGAACCCCTATTTGGCCACTCCTGTGAGTACGAGGAATTGGGACTACACACACGGGACCTCTGGTATGAAAGACAAGGATGACTTTTGGCCACATTGGGCCATTCCAGTACCCTGGAGAAAAAAAAAAAAAAAAAAAAAAAGGATACACTCTGTCTGCATTCCCAGGAACTGTAAAATACCAGATAGCTCACAGTTCTCTCAGCCTTTAACAGCTTCTAAGGCTAAAACAAACTGTGGCTGACAACTAAAGTAATAATATAACACTTTCTGAGTGTTTGAAGTGTAAAGTTCATTAGTTCTAAGGTCAGCATTTTAATGCAACAGCCAAATTTCACTCACATCATCAGATGCTATCTGGGAAAGACAGCCAGGCTGGGGGGGAGGGGGCGGTAATGCTGCCATGACTGGTAAAATTAGTACTAGGCACTGAAAGAGCCCTTCCACATTGTTTAGCAAAATATACTAACCAAATAAAACAAAAATTCCCTGAGGTTGTCATCATCCCAAAGACCATTGTCCTAAGCTTCTGTGGGAGTTTTCACAGCAGTGGTGAGGGGGGAAATGCCGGACTATCAAGCGATACATCATTAGGTCATTTAAATGTTATTTTTCTTTAGTTGTCATTTACACGTAAATGAAATCTAAAAATACTGCTTCAGATCTTGTGGGGAGATACCATGTAAGGAAAGAAAGGAAGACGGATCCTCGTGTTTAACCAAATGTTAAATATTTTTTATTTTACTCACCTGCACACTAAGATGAATCCATTTCTTCACAAGAATTCTCCCCAGTGTCATTACTTTTATTGGAGGCTGCAAACCATTTACTGTGCGATAATAAAACATGGTCTCTTTCTCAGATATTGTAAGTTTGAACACAATCTGCCCATCCACCGTCTTTTCTATAACACACCTTAGGAAGCAACCAGAAAAGAGAAAAGGTCAGCATCCAACCAAAAGACATGCTAGGCAATTGTGCAGTTACGGGGGCATGAAAACCCCACTCAGAAGGTGCAAGTGAATTAGTGCCTGAACGCCATTCTATGCAGAGCCAAGTTTTACTCCAATTAAGAAGCCCTTTAATTTCAATTTTTAAAAAATGGAATCTTTATTTACAATATATTCCCCAGAACCTCAACACCCTTTATTAGAGATTAATGGTGGAAACGACAGTGGTTGAGTCATCCTGCAAAACCAACATTTAGCCTATTGGCTCATTAGTCTTCTGCTATTTCTTTTATAGGAAGCAGCACGCTACGCTACGTCCGGCTTGGGTATTGAGTCACCGGTGCAAATCTTTCTCTCTTTTTTTTAATGCAAAGAGAATTTAGTGTCCATAGAAGACTGCTAGCCCTGAAGTCAGAAGTGCTCTATTTAATTCCCATGATGAAATGGAGAATGGACAACTACAGCTTCTTCTTACTTCATCATTGACTGGCCAGAAGTCAAAGCCAGTGTCTGTAAGAGGACTGGCTGGCTCTCCATGGCCACACAGTCCAACTGAGACACCGAGATAACGTTGATGATCTTGGATAAAAGGTCATACAATCTTCTAAAGAACACAGTGAAATCACATTTTGATAAAAAAGAAGAATTGTCAAGAACTTTCTAGCTTTTCTGTCAGGCCAACTATCCAACTATTTTTAATTTTTTTTTCAACGTTTTTAATTTATTTTTGGGACAGAGAGAGACAGAGCATGAACGGGGGAGGGGCAGAGAGAGGGAGACACAGAATCGGAAACAGGCTCCAGGCTCCGAGCCATCAGCCCAGAGCCTGACGCGGGGCTCGAACTCACGGACCGCGAGATCGTGACCTGCCTGAAGTCGGACGCTTAACCGACTGCGCCACCCAGGCGCCCCCCCAACTATTTTTTAAAAATGACTTCTATCCTTACCACAGTGGCACACTTACCCCATCCCTTTAAGTCGACAGATGGTGTTTTTATAAATATTTATTTTCTATGTTAATTTGTGTTTAATATAAGTTATTTTAAGTTAATTATATCATTGCATATTACCAGACACTGAACAGAAACAGTTATGAACTTAAGCTCACTCCTATCACATTCAATGTAGCAACTCAACTTTTTAGCAGAATATTATAAATGCTTGCTTGTAGCCTCCTGAGTGGATTATTCCCAAAGATATGTTATTTAAAGACAAATATCCCTGACATTAGCCATTAACATCTCCCCAAATGACTAGCTCTGAAAGATGCCCATCAGCCTACATGCCACAGACAAGAACTCAACAAGGTGGCACATCCCAGGGAGGAGAATTTCATCAGATGCTGGAGGAGTCTGGTTCCCTTTCTTCACCCAGTTGCCTCCTACTCAGCTCAGCATCTCCACGATTATGCCTGGTCGTGGAATACCCTTCTTCCTGGCTGAAGACTGCTTAAGGGGCCTTCCTTGCTTTTCACTTGCTGCCTCAATAATGACACTGATACAGGGCTCCTGAGTGGCCTAGTCAGTTAAGCTTCCGACTCTTGATTTCAGCTCAGGTCACGATCTCACTGTTCATGAGTTTGAGCCCCATGTCAGGCTCTGCACTGACAGTGGAAGAGCTTGCTTGGGATTCTCTCTCTCCCTCTCTCTCGGGCCCTCCCCCACTTGTGCACGTGCATGTGTGCTCTCACTCTCTCTCAAAATAAATAAACATTTTTTTTAACGTAATGACACTGATCCATCTGTCTTCCCATTAGTCATGAGTTTTCTGAGAACAAAGCAGAGCCTGATATAGAGCAGGCTCTCAAGAAATGATGTGTCAATGACCAAATCAAGAAGAGAAAGTATCAAAGAGGCAAAGATAAGATGGGGAAAACCAAGAATAATTACTAAATATGTCTTAAAACTTTCCTTACAGGTTACGTTTTCCACAAATTATTGCTTCTCACTTGCATTTATTCTTTTGTGGAGTTAAGAGGTAAGAATAAGATTGGAGAACACTTACCAGTTACTATTTCACTGTTACTGGTCTTCCTAGATTTTGTACACGTATTTCGTGATAAAGTTATGAGAACAAGTATATTTTTTAACATAGGCAAATAGATTGGCATAAAGGTTTTATATAAAGTAGAGATAAGGCTTCATAGAAATTCTGTGTTTTTTTAACCCTTTGGTGGATAGATATTTTTAAATCACTGGGATGAAAAGAGTTGTCTCTTTACCCCCTGCCATAAGATCTCTAAGGTCTAAGAAGAGTTTGCCTGCATTCGTTTTACTTGAGTTTAAACCAACAAGTTAAAATGTGACCATTACTCAAGAATGTATTTGCCAAATGCAGGCTTATTTTCCCAAGCTTACTGAAAATGCATTTCTTAATATGTTATTGATTATCTTCCTTGCTATTTTGTTTGCTTGTAAACATACTAGCTTTGGTAGATAATGAATGTGAAAGGAAGGCAGGTAGCAAAATATTTAGGAACTGGATTTATTCTGCTCCTGGATAAACAATAATTGGATAATCCATGTTTTGTTTGTTTTACTTATCTAGTGCAAACACCCCGAAATTCCCCCAATTCCCATAGTTATTTTAGTTTTGAGGATGAAAACGACCTTGATGCATGGAACTCTCCAGACCGTAAACCATGTGCCACTGCCTCTATCAATACCCCTCTATCTTATTTATACTAAATGATACCAATAGGAGAAGAATTTGGTAGAGACAGATCTCCTGGGGAGGGGGAGGGGGCACTTGGGGGAAAAAAAAAAAGTTTTTCCCAGCCATATTTGCCAACAGACAATTCTTGGACACTCTTTACATAAACGGAGTAGGTTGGCTTTACTGACATTTCAAACAGTAAGAAAACAGGGTTTTCTTTTAGGGATGACACAGAAATAGAAATAATGGTTTGTGATCATTTTCACTTCACATGAAGAAAAATGCCGACTTTCACTTGGCAAATTAAAACTAAACACCAAAGACATTTAAGTCATATTTGCTTATAAGATTATAAGACTTTTCTGGTTTGTTTCACAAGTTTTTAGATATTTGGTTAACGCTCTCAAACAAAGAAACTGTCACAAGGGGGAGAGCCAAAAGCTCTACAGGAAGACAAAAGATAAACAAAAAGTGCCTCAAAACTTCCTTACTTATTCAAATCTCCAGATCGGCTCTAAATACTTAGGGAAAACACGAGATGTCAGTTTTAGAAAATATTACAGAATGAAAACCAAGTGATTATATAAACAAAAAATGACAAAGCCCCACTACAAACTCACTGAAGGCATTTCTAGTGGGATCGATGGCATAAAATCTATTGGGACTCTTTTATGCTTATCTATATATTTCCAAACAGGAGACACGACAAGGCAAAGGGCAAAAAGCTGTATCCTTTCAGAGTTAGAGGATTATTCATTTATTCAACTCATGTTATTGGGCATCTTCCATGAGTCAAACAAACACCTCTTCCTGGGAAAATACAGATGAATTAAAGACAGTCCTAAGCCCTTAGAGAGCCATCTGCCTGATGAAAATTTTATACTCCAGCAGGAGCAGGTTGTTTATAAAAACCTAGATCAAGACTTAGGAAATATCAATTATTTGTACTAGTAGCCCGTGCACTGTAAAGCTCACACTGAGCCTGGCTGAGCCTCTGAAGGCCAAGACCAAAGGTTTGGCTAAACGACCAGGGAATACATGAGACACGTGTAAACACGTCTCTCTGCAAGGAAGCTATCTTAACATATTCTTTTTTGAGGGCTCACTTCATCCATGGAAAGGAGAAACAACTGTAAATTTGGGAAAACAATATTTGCAATGTAAACTTAAACAGGAAGACGGCCATAGCAACTGGTCTTCAACTGCATGGATTCCAGCGTTCGCCTTCGTTTCTAGTTTAAGGATTCGTGTTGCAACAGTCTTCACTACTATGGCTCGGGACCCCTAGGAAAGCTTACACTCACTCCACTACTTACATTACACCTTCCTTCTCAGGTTTCAGCCACACAGCTAGAGTAAATGATGCCGCCAGCCTTGGAGAAGGAGGAGAAGAAAAGCAATTCTTGTGATTTCCAAAAATAAAACTTGTGGAATTGCTATGAGCGTTGGGACACAGATCACGCTTGTCTACGGTGATGCAGCTCCCGAGGCCCGCGGAGAACAGGGCGATGTGGCCGGGCGGTGAAGACCTGTATGGGCAGTCCTGGATGCACATCCGCTGGGTACAGAACTGCAGACTGGCGGCAGCAGTGGAGCTCTGACAAAAAGTGCTGCGGCCTGGGAGCCCACATGTTGCTTGGGGTGGCACGATGGAAACATTCTTGAAAGCTCCCACGTTCTCCAGCCTCGGGAAAAGGCCCTGTGAGTCAGCCAGCGAGATGGCAGCGAAATACGCAAAGGTCAATGTTGCAATGACGTGGGACAAGAAGCGGAAGCCCGGTGAAAGAGCCAGGCGACTCATGTTCACAAAAAAGCATTCTCCTCCTGATAAAGCATTCCTAAATAAATAATAAGGCCAATGCCGCCTGCCAGCAACACTTTAAAGCAGGGTGCTTTAAGTAACGTTGAGATACTCCATTTTCGGGAAGCTGCAGACACGTTTTCACACTGAGGTAATACCACAGACGTTCTTAGCAACGGTGAAGACATGAGTAGCAGCTGGTGTCTGGGAATCAAAAACAAAGTGTCAAGGAAAAGCTGCTACATCTTTAAAATTTAAGTTCATCCCAAGCCTGCGGACTGTGAGCCCCCCATGAGAAACATTACTGAACTTCTCAAAGAGCAAAAACATTCTGAAACACACTGTCTAGAGGAAAACACTTATTCTTTGGTTAGGTAACCTTTGTACCGGGCAAATCAGACACTTTGAAAGTGCCCAGGACGACCAGTTTCCCATGTATAGTCATACACGGATACACATATACTTCTTGTGAATACATTTCACCACACAGCAATTTAAGAGTGCTACTCTCCCCCAGGGAATTAGCACTATCTACTTAACAAGGTAAAGAATTGCATAGATTTTCTTTAGACGGGCACCTTATGTTGTAGCACACAGCTAACTTACAGATGTCCGAAATAAAGCTGGCAAAGCGCTTTGGGCCTTTCCCCCAACCCAGCATGTGCAGCAACTTTAAGCTCACAGGAAAGCTGATTAGAAACCCAACACCATCTGTCTGTCCTATGCCTTAGTATTTAGCAAACGTTTGTGTTCGTGTTTCCTCCTATGACTATGTATTTGTAGGTTAAATATGGACCCCTAATACTGTGTAAGTAATTGTATTGATAAATAAGCTGAATTACCATCTCTTTATTGCATTTCAACCAGTCCCCTCAGTGTGACAAATGGCTCTTCACAGGACCGCTGTCCCTCGTTGCCTGGCAACGCTGCGGTAACCCCCGGGTTACTCTTAGCAAATAGGCCACAGCAGCAGGAATTCTGCAAGGAAGACGTGGGTGCCCAAGTAAAGTATTCTGCACGGCAAACACTTGGTTACCTGAAACTCAGAGCGCAGTCTGCTTGGTGGCCCGCCTGGAACTGAACTCCCCAGGCTTCCAGCAGGTGCTTCAAGCAGTGGGAGGGACCTGGATGGGGCCAGGCATGCATAATTTTAAAGTAGCAGTACACCTTAACCCATAATCCCCGTTTAGCCCCTCCCCTTTACCGCTTTCGCACACCTCCATCCATTTAATCATGGAGTCAAAATGACCCGCCACTAATACAGTAACACAAGGAGTCATTTCCAGTGCCCTTTCTCCTTTCTGGGGAAACAAAATGGAATTCTAAACCTTACTATACTGAGGCCCTAACAGCTTGGTCCATGGATGTAAGTTTCTGTTGACCGCTTTATTGTTGCTGCCTTCTTCACCCCTGGATACCCCCTTCTAAAAACACGTTTCTCTACTTCATGAGGAGCAGCTGATGTTATCTCTAAATGTTGCATTTGGAAATGAGAGATTTTAATTAAACTACAGAAGCAAGAGGATTATTGACTTTTTAGCTGCCTAATTGGATATGAATATGTATATATGCATGAGTACATGTTTGATGTCAATTCTATGTAGTTTCTATTATATTCAAAATTCTCCCTTCTCTACTGAGATATCTCATCCTAGATGCGAAATATTCTGAAGCAACTGATACATCTATCGCTTCATTCTTATCTTAAAAATGGAAAACTTGTTTGGGAAAAAACTAGGTGATTGTGGTTCTGTTTTCTGTAAGTTATCCTCTTCAGAAAAATGTTTAGAAATGAGAGAACTGTTTTTGGTGTTTCTTGTTAGTAAGGCAGCCAGAGACAAACCCAAAGTGTCATCTCTTTGATTTCCTTTCCTGTCTCTTCAATGAGAGGCGTAGAAACCACAACCTTTTATATATCAAGCTTATCAGGACTAGGTGCTTCTAGAGAAAACTTTCACCTTTTGTCAAAATATCCTATTTTCCACTTGTCGGTTATTACAATCTTATAAGGGCAAGTTTCATTAAAAACAAATACTAATGTAATACCAGCTAATATATAATTCCTTGAGAGCTTGGGAAGATACATTTGGAAATAGATACATAAGATTCAGTGAATTAGACAAATGCATTGTTAAGACCTGTTACAAAACATGCACATTTGCCTTTAAACAATCTACTCAATCTCTGGCTTGCCCTTATGCCTTGTGAATCCAAGGCCTAACTTTTTAAATTGTGTATCTTCAGTGTATCTTTTGGGTCACCATTCAGGGGATGAGAATCCTTCTACCATATAACTGCTGCTTTGTAGTAGGAAGTCATGACTCAAAATAGACAATCTAAGATTAGCGACTCTGCTCCACATTCAGAAACTCTGCCTGTAATTTGCAAAGGCAGACAATGGATTGACACATCCCTCAACTTTTGCTTTTGAGTACTATCAATCTTGAGGACACATCCAGTAAATGAATTGGGCACCAACAGTTCCACCACCCCTAGAAGTGCCTGAGAAAGAAGTTTAGAAAAAATGAACATGTACAGGAGGAAAATTTAGCTAACTACGGACACTTTCTCCCCCCACCCCCCACCCCCCACCCCCATATATTTCTGCGGATTCACTGAGTAATTCTGGTTTGGATCAGCGTGGATGAGTTTGGATGGTCTGGTTTGGCCTCACTCTCTCATCTAGTGGTTGCCTTGACAGTCATGGGAGCATACCCCAGGCTCATTCTGATAGGAGCAGAAAGATTCTTAGCAGCATAAGATGGGAGGTTCCCATGTGAAGTACTTGTCATGCCTCTGCTCGCATCACATTTGCTAATGTCCCAGTGACCAGAGCAGTCACATGATGAGGTCAAGAGTCAATGGCTATAAAATAGACCCTATTCTTCAAAGAAGGAATGGCAAAGTCACACTGCAAGGGGGCACACAGAATGAAGAGAATTTGTGAGCGTTTTGCAATCTACCAAAGAGAGGTGCTAGCAATTTCTTTTTCTCGCTGAGAAAACATCATGTCACATTGAATCAGAATTTCCTTGTTTTGAAAAAGTCCAGAAAATAGTGTTTTAGTAAGACAACTCTAAGTAAGTTCATACTCCTTATTCTGGAAAAGCTTACTATAATAAGCTAAGTTTTTCAAACACCTGAGAGTGAGTTTTGATGGGCAAAATCAAGAAGTATCCCTTATTCCTGGATTTTTACCATCCATGGATTTACTATTAAAATTGTTTCACTTCTGGCATAACTGATCAAGAAAACATAATAGATGTATAATAATATTGGATATGATAATACAGGCATAAACTATAGATATAATCTGATTACAAATATAAGAATATATTGTAGGCAACTTTATAAGAATTGAACTTGAATTCTTAGACAAATTAGACAAATTCCTAAAAACATCCCAACCTAAGATAACTTGAGAAGACAGATAGAAACAACCCAAATTAATTTTAATTAAACTAATTCTGATTTTTACAGTCTTGCAAATACAATAAAAGAGAGTATTTCCCATTTTATTTTATGAGGCCAGTATAACTTTGACACACATGTTAAAGAAAAAAAAAACAGAAAGGAAAATATGAAAAAAAGAAAAATTATAGGCCTTTCTCACTAAGGTACTTAAACTAAAAACAAAAAAAAAAAAAATCTGAATAAAACATAAGCAAATTGAATCTAGAAATGTATAAAGAGATTAAATCTCCTGATCAAGTTGGGCTTATTCCAGAATTACAAAATCTATTTGAATTTTAAAATACATTAATGTAACTCACCATAAAAATATATTAAAGAAAAAAATTCATGTGATTTGTTTGGGACCAAAATCCTTAAAAAAGGATTATTAATTGAGAACCAAAAACTATTTATTTAGGACCAAATCCCTCAACAAACTAAACACATAACTTGACACAGGATATTTGCAAAAACCACCATCATAAATCATCATCATCATCATCATCTTCATCATCATCATCTTCTTCTTCTTCTTCCCGATAATTAGCACTTCGGTAAAATCAGGAGAACAAGAATACACACTATCACAGCCTCTATTAAATATTTTACTAGCCAGTGCATTGAAATAAGGAAAATAAATACCAAGGTAAGTACTGAAATGATTATCAAATGATTATCAAATCACCTCTCTAGGTAGTACAATCTAGAGACAAATATTTTACCTAAGTTCCAGAGAGATGTACATAGATTAATGCTGTTCCTCAGTTTGGGGAGCTCTCTTTTTTTCTAGGCATATGCTACTTCACCCCTTGTCAAGTTAGAGGTAGCCATGTGACTTGCTTTAGCTAATGAAATATGAGCAGTGACATGTGCCATTACTAGGGTGAAGCTACAAGTACCTGTGTGCAATTTACTATGCTTGCTCACTCGCTCTTTCACTCTGCCGCGTCCAGATGGTGCTGCTCTGTCGGCCTCTTTCCCTGGCTGGGAAGACATTGATCAGAGTCCCCCCTGCTGACCCTGTTGGACATGTAGCATGTGTGAGGAACAAACTTTTATTGTTTAAAGAACTTGTTTGAAATTGTGGTATTCCTTATTATTGCAGAATAATTTAGCCCCATCTGATATAAAGATCAATAGGTAAAAAAAAATCCACTGCACTTCTCTATTCCAGTTAAAGAATGAAATAAACTAGAAAATATAACAAACCAAAAGATGCTCTTTAGATATAAGGTACTCAGTAGGAATGCACTTTTTTTTTATTTCTTCCTCTGGGGGTAAAGAACATTTAAGCTTTATTGATTAACATTTAAGGGAACTAAAGCAAAGGGAGAGATAAATTATGTTCTTGGATTAAATGACTATCATAAGGATTAAGTTTTTTTATAGTAATCTATTAATCCAATGCAATTCCTATAAAAATCACAACAGTTATTTATGCCACTTGACAAACATACTCTAGAGGATGTAAAAGAACAAGGGGGGAGAAAATTGCCCTTGTCGATTTCAAGACATATATTAAAGCCATATAAATTAGGAGAGTGTAACATTCATGCAGAGATGGGGAAAAATTCCAACAGAAACATAAAGAAGGGACGCATGGGTGGCTCAGTCATTTGAGCGTCTGACTCTTGATTTGGGCTCAGGCCGTGATCTCACGGTTCATGAGTTTGAGCCCCACATCGGGTTCCTCACTGACGATGATGAGCCTGCTTGGGATTCTCTCTCTCTCCCTCTGTCTCTGCTCCTTGTGTGCACTCTTTCTCTCTCTCTCTCAAAATAAGTAAGTAAACTTAATTTTTTTTTAAAAAAGGAACCACAAGACTCACATACCTGTAGGGACTTATATTTCTTCTTGCATATCATTAGGAAAGTAGTCAATGAGAGTTGCAAGGAAAATTAATTACCCTTATTGGAAAACAAAATGAAATCAGATCCCAATCTCTCACCAAGTATAAAAATTATCATATACAGATAGACTGAGACTTAAATGTAAGCGGCAAAGCTTTAAAATCTTTGGAAATTAAAGGAGACATTTTAGTGACCTTGAGATAAGGACGTATTTCTTAAATTGGGTACAAAGAGCACAAAACATATGAGATAAATAAATGTTACACTAAAATGAAGAACTTCTGCCCAAATGTCTCCATAAAGTGGAAACATAAGCCATGCAGAAGACATGTCACACATAACAGAGAAGAGATTACTATACAGAGTGCTGACACAATTCCTACAAATCAAAAGGTAAATATTAGAATTTTTTAAAAGATGTGAAATGAACAAGCATTTCATAGATTAAACACCTGGGTCCAATAAACTTATAGGAAGTGTTCAACCTTTATCAGTAATCTGGGAAAGGCAAATTAAAACCACAATGATATGGTATGAAGATAGCACAAGTTTTAAATCAGGAAAATTCCAATTGTAATGGAAGGTAGGTAGTAAGAGGAACCCTAAATATTTATGGTGGAAGACTAAACTGATGTAAATGCGTCAGAGAATAATTTGGCATATTTAGAAAAGTTGAAGCTGCATATATCCTAAGAAACAGCAGGTTTCCACTTGATGCACATTCATTAGAACACCTTCGCACCCCTACCAGGAGGTACATTTGGCACGTTCACAGCAGCTGTTTTGGGTAATGCCAGAAAGCTGGAAACCACTCAATGCCCATGACAAATACCAACAAGTTGTTATCCTATTACAATGAATTCTGCTGTCTCTTCCTGTTTTATTTATTTATTTATTTATTTATTGCTTATTTATTTTACTTTTCTCCTGTCTCCTGTGGTTTCCTGCGATACAAGTTAGGTGTTGAAACAGTTCTTCAACCGATGACAGCACGTCTCTTCTGCCACGGGTTAAAATGAGAAGGTACAATTGAAGCACAGTAAAAGAGGAAAACCTGAGCTTCTGCCCTCCTCTATCCCGTATATTTTTCTTTTAAAATTACTTAAGTATTGGGCGCCTGGGTGGCTCAGTTGGTTGAACCTGCGCTTGATTTCGGCTCAAGTCATGATCTCGTGGGTTCGTGAGATCGAGTCCCGCATGGGGCTCTGAATGGACGGTGCGGAGCCTGCTGGGAATTCTCTGTCTCCCCCTCTCTCTCTCCCCCTCTTTCTCTGCCCCTACCCCGCACCCATGTGTGTGTTCTCTCAAAATAAAAACTCTAAAAAAATAAAAATTATGTAAGTACTCCATGAGCACTATAGAAAAGATTTTTAAAGCAATGTGGGGAGACAGAAAAGGAAGACTTCAGCCTCTCACCACCATCATGTATTCATTATGCCTCTGCCGATAGAATTTTTACCTTTTTCTACAAACTTGAAGTATGTTTTTTCTAGACAAGACAGAGTCAATACTCCGAAAAAGTTTAGAAAAATGCTTCTTCTTCTTGAAAATTATCTTCCATTTTCTTTTGCAGTTTTCTGCACTTATATAACCGCCCTGCAATGCTTAAAATTCAGAGAGTAAATCTTTTTTTTTTTTTTTTTTTTTGTGAACAGCAATAATCTGCCTATTATTTGGTTTCCAAATTCTTACTAAGGCTGCTAATACAAGGTACATGAGAATAAATCTAAGAAATAGTATGTTAGTGAAAGTGACTAGTATGCAGGACAAAGTTTAAAGAGCCAATGCTGGGGACACCTGGGTGGCTCAGTCGGTTGAATGTCTAACTTGGGCTCAGGTCATGATCTCATAGTTCATGGGTTCAAGCTCCACATCAGGCTCTGTGCTGACAGCTCAGAGACTGGAGCCTGCTTTGGATCCTGTGTCTCCCTCTCTCTCTGTCCCTCCCCCTCTCACACTCCGTCCTGATCTCTCTCTCAAAAATGTTTAATAATAAACATTAAAAAATAATTTAAAAAAATTAAAGAGCCAGTGCTGGAGTGGCCCTCACTCCTGATGTGCTAAACAGCTGAACCAAAATGGAACATCTATCATCATCCAAGTTTCCCAATGAAAATACCTACAACACCCAGATTACCTGCAATGTACAGGTAACATGAAAGATGTGTAGTAAGAACAAGAAAGAAACCCATATGATTTTAAGCCTTTGAGATTTTAGGATCATTTGTTATGACAATAGGGACTCCACCATGTGGTGTACGGGGCCTGCTGCATTTCCTTATACAGCTGCACACATACTGGGAAAATTCCCGACATTCCTTTCAAACGTGCTTGAGAACAAGGCTGGTACACTATGTGGACAGCTAAAGACCTAACCTGCATTCGTAGAAACACATCTCCTCTGGTCAGCGGGCAGGGCTGACCCTGCAGAGTGGAAGCATTTACTTGTGGTGCCTAGAAGGGAATAACGGCACTTTTCATTTTCCAGTTCTATCAGAGGAAGCAACAGCTATTTGGCCCATAGAGAGCTAGTACCCCATTAGTGACACTGGATCTAGTCGATTGGCGAATGAGTATCAAAACAAAGAGAAAACTGGCCACAAACATCTCAGACAGATCTTAGAAAAGGAGGTAATTTATTCTGGCAAGAAAAATTCTCCCAGAAAGGAAACTCCCAAACAAGGGCCTGTGGGAAGAAGAGGACGGGTAGACGTATGGCTGGAACAGAAGAATACGAAGGTATGTGAGGCGGAAGCCAGTCAAGTCAGAGAATATAACCAGAAACGTGGATGGGGGATCACGTGGGAAACAGTCTCAGTGCCAGTCACACACCCCAGCTAGCAGGGCAACTAGCAAGTTCCCCTTTATACCATGTTTGTTCCTTAAAGTGTCTGGCAGGAGATATACCTTCATTCTAGGAAAACATTCTGCCATGCAGCAGAAGCCTCCTTTCTTGGAATGGGTTAGAGATGTACCCAGAAGCATATGGAAGTTGACTTCTCGCCATTGTTTGATCCTCAAAGCCAGGGCTAGACCCTTGATAATAGAGCATTTGCCTCCTAGAGAATATCAAAAACTTCAGAAAATCCTACAGACAAGGATAAACAAGCCGGAAAGAGATAAGCCACATGTCAGCACTCCCTGAAGTGAAGCCAGAGACATGCCCTCAGAAGTGACCCTTGGGCTCAGCCGGCCACAGTAAAGGAACATATCCCCATCTGAAGAGGCAGTCACTGAAAAGACAAGCAAAGTATCATGCCTTGCTGCTGTGGCTTAGCCCCACCTCTCCTAAGGTGTAGAGAAGTTGGTGAGGGAAGTACTATGTTCTAGGAAATTTCTCCTCCCTCTCCCCCCAAAATAATAAAAGGTTAAATGAATGAACCATATGCCCTCCATCACCTGGATCATTATGATAGGTGGTTAACCACTCACTGGTTAAGAAGGCAAGTTCCAGAGACAGCCTGGGTTAGAAGCCTGGTTCCACTGACCATCGCCTGTGTGTTGTTGGCAGGTTACTTAACCTCTGTTTTGCTTCAGCTTATTCATCTATAAAGTGAAAATATGACCCATCTCCTAGGGTTGTTGGGGGATTAAATGTAGAGAACAGAGCAATGAAAACAGGGTTCTCGCTGTTAGCACTCATTGTATCTGTTTCCTACTTATACCTAATGAGATAGTCTGTAATTGTACATCTAAAGGCAAGTAGAGGGAGTACATTTGGAGGAAATGCTACCATAACATTTATCTATCAGTAGAGTTTACCAAACACTTTTATAGAGTATTTCACTTGATCTTTATGACAACCCTACAAACTGGACAGAGACAACATCACTCCAAAAATATACATGAAGAAAAGGAAAATTGGTGCTCAAGTGGCTTGTTCAAAGTCACTTGGCTGGCAAGTGACAAAGCCTGGACAAAGCCCAGAGTATCTGAATTGAACCTAGTACTTGTCATTTTATACTAAAGCTGAGCTAAGCAGGTTTCATGGAAGTGGTGGTGTGTTGAATTGTGCCTGGAAAGTTGATGGGTTTTGATAGCGACCAATGAGCATTAGGTTGACAGAAACAATCTAAGGAAAGACACTGAGTTTGGAATAAAGATTGCCCAGGGTGCCTGGGTGGCTCAGTCAGTTAAGCGTCCGACTTCAGCTCAGGTCATGATCTTACACTCTGTGAGTTCGAGCCCCGCGTCGGGCTCTGTGCTGACAGCTCAGAGCCTGGAGCCTGCTTTGGATTCTGTGACTCCTTCTCTCTCTGCCCCTCCTCCTCTCACACTCTGTCTGTCTCTCTCTCAAAAACAAACATTAAAAAAAATATATTGCCCTACATCTATGAGGCACATTCTTTCCTATAGAAATATGGAGAGAAATCCAATTCCGCCTTGTAATGTAGAATTTATCAGATTTCCAGATTCTTCTGAAAATTTTCAAAGCATCAATAAAGGTATTAGAACTTTGAAGAACCTCAGTTTTTTGTTTTTTTTTAATTCACTATCTAGGTCTCTCAGTTCTCATGCTATTTATTGCCTTGATCAAAACTGTTGAACACATGTTCTTCTACTTCTTGAATTATGCAAACTCTCTGATGATCCAAGAATCGTATTTGTTTGAGGCATAAAAGCTTCACATCACTATTTCAGGTTACACTGGGATGGGAGGAGAACTTGATACCATTGATAACATGTGGCAGGCCATCTAATTCCTGTCCATTCTTTCTTCTCAGCCTGGGTAAGGGCCCAGACTGAGGCTGGCAGGTGAATTCAAGAGTGGCTTTCCAGCTCCGCGCCTGGCAGCAAAGCAACAGCTGTGGAGCAGTATGGGACAGGTCGCGGCAGGCAAGTTAATGGCTGGCGAGCAGGACAAATAGGTGGGTGTGGGTCTGAAAATGAAAATGACACAATGTGGAGAAGGACAGCAGGCAAGCAGAGCACAGAGCTGAGCTGAAGCCAAACAGACGATCGGCAATGATTAAGGGTCAAGTGTCTACAAAGAGCTGTGCCCCTCACAATGACACGGCGCCCCTCTCACAAAGTGGGAAATCTCTGGATTGCCTAAAACCCATGGGGGTGTGGTTTCAAAAGGTTTTTGAGAAAGTGCCATTATCTTAAGGGAAGAAACATGAAGACAGAGCAGAACGCAGGGCACAGGGAGCTAAGCGGGGAGGGGGATTTTTAGTCTCTGAAACCCAATCCAATTGAATAACCACCAAAACAAAGTGAGTGAAAAATAATGTGTGCTCCATTTAGAGTGAAATAGAGGACATAAAAATTGTGACGGTGGGAACAAAAATTGCATCACTTAGGAGAAAAAATAAACGTTAGGTGCTTGAGAGGTTTTTTGTTTGTTTGTTTGTTTTAATTGAGGGGATAAAATACAGAATATGCCATACCAGTAAACTCTTCTAAAGGGTCTTTGTAACTCTCCTTTGTAATTTACTTATGTGGCTTATTAATATGATTGTTTAAAAAAATTTTTTAACATTTATATATTTTCAAGACAGAGAGAGACAGAGCATGAGTGGGAGAGGGGCAGAGAAAGAGAGGGAGACACAGAATCCGAAGCAGGCTCCGGGCTCTGACGTGTCAGCACAGAGCCCAACACGGGGCCCGAACCCACAAACCGTGAGATCATGACCTGAGCCTGAGTCAGGTGCTCAACTGGCTGACACTCAGGTGCCCCTTATGATTTTTAGGTTCAGAAGCCAAAGGCTTCAAGAAGAGAAGAGCAAGAAATAGAAAAATGATTAGGATAGTAAAACTGGAACCAAACAGATTTGCAGAACAGTTTCTAAAACATAGGTGAACACTATCATTATTGGTATAACTAAAACAGAGAGTTTGAGAAATAAGAGGTTTTACTTCGAAGTTGCATGCAAGAGAAGTGACATGATGCTCAGTCCTGATGGCACTAATTGTTCTTTGTATTTGAACCAACCCAGGTCCCCTGATGACCAAGCCAACAGGATTTCTACCTCACTCCATACCTGTGAACATATTTGATTATGATGTACAATCAAAATGTGCATGAAGAAAGGAATTTAGGAACATGAGCATGTGAGCAATTTTTGGTAATAGTAACCATACAAATAATAATACTGAGTGCACAGTATGTGTCTGGCACCATGTAGGAAATAATATCTCATCTAACCTATATAAAAACCTCAAGCAATAGTTAATACTGCCACTATTTTAGATATCAGGACGTTGAGCCCTAAGTATTAATGTATTAAACTCTGACAATTAATATTTAGGAGGGAAAAAAAGATTCAAACCTAATTTCATCTAAATCTTTATCACAATGCCAGGTTGTTCTTTAAAGCAGCAATCTCCGAGAACATTCCAATATTAGACATTTTCTTATATTCTAAACATATCCCTTAAATTAATTTAGGTGATAATAAGCATCTACAATCTATCAGGCAAATGGGTACACTAATTGATGAATGGATACAAATCTTAAGAAAACTCTTGAAATTGAGGGTTGGCCTTTTGCTTTAAGAAAAAAAAATATTTTATTTCAGGAGGGAATAGAAAACCCTTAGTTTAATTGTGGTCCACAGAAACATCTCCTTTTGGCTGTAGTGTGTTCAGATGTCTCCAGTTCTGTTGTTCTAAAACAACATTAATAGAGCACATTCAGAAGGATTAACTGAGAATAAGCCATGAAGATGGAAAAAATGTGGAGAAAAGCACAGTTTTGAATGAGTACTTGAGAAGATTGAAGTTATTGGCAATAAGGGAATCACTTTATGTAGGGGCAAATGAATCGACTATAATTTTAACCTAAAGTACCACTATAGGGGTTGTAAAATTCTTTCTACTTGGATAAATACTCTCTATTTGAATTGCAGCTTGCATTGAGAATGCAATAAAGAGTAACCTAACTTAACAAGACACTGAGACCACAAAAGAAGGAATTCTTTTTTAGGCAGTTGAAAGACTGACCACCAGAATTGAAATAGAATTAGAATACAGTCTGCAAATAACTCATTTAAAGCAGAGTAGAGTTCAAAAGAAATAAGTAGTATGGACAAAGTCCCAATGAGAACTATAATATGTGAGAAAGTGGGCTACAGGAAAGACTGACTCGAAGATTGATCATGGGACAAACCATATCCTCAGCAACTCTATGAGAGAGGGCCACTGTGCATGTTTGCATCATGCCCAACTGATTACCAACACACAGCTAGTAATTAGTGATTTGTTGAATGAATGAAGGAGTGAATACATGACCCAAATCTAGAATGCAGTTCATAGTTAAGGTGTCAACCCATATGTTGGATAGTCATGCTCTATGCTCCAGCTTTAATTTCAGGGGACATATAAAACCCAGAACTGTAGAAAGACTCAATAGCTTTGGGAGCTCTTAAAAACACCAACATAAGGTAAAGAAAGGTGTGGAAGACTGTCAGACAGTGGAAAGCAGAGAACCTAAAAGAGTCAGAGGGGGAAAATAAAAGAAAAAGAACTTGAAACAGGCTCAGAAGTTCCAAATGGACTTCTTAAAAAGTAAACACTCTGTCTCTATGAATTTGGCTACACCAGTTACCTCAAATAAGTAGACTCATACAATATTTGTCCTTTGTGTTCGTTTATTTCACTTCGCATACTGTTCTCAAGGCCCATCCATGTTGTAGCATAGGTCAGAATTCCCTTCCTGTTTAAGGCTGAATAATATTCTATTGTATGTATCACATTTTGCTCATCCCTTCATCTGTTGATGACATCTGTTGATGGACACTAGAGTTGCTTCCACATTTTGCCTATTGTAAATAAGGATGCTATGAACACTGATGTACAAACATGTGTTCGAGTCTCTTCTTTCAATACTTCAATCCTTCTCTTCAATTCTGTTGGGTATGTACCCAGAAACAGAATTGATGGATCACATGGTAATTCTATGTTTTATGTTTTAAGGATCCACCATTGTATTTTTCACACTGGCAGCACCTTTTATATTCCTACATTCAATTAACAAGAGTTCAAATTTCCCCGTACCATCACCAACACTTATTATTACTTCTGGTTTTGTTTTTATTAATAGCCATCTTATTGAGTATGAAGGGATATCTCATCATGGTTTTGATTTGCATTTCCAAGTGACTAGTGATGCCGAACACTTTTTCATGTCCTCATTGGCTGTGTATGGATTTTGACATAAATTTGTACCCAAAGATATGAAAAAAATTGTCTAAATTTCTTTTTTGTGGTTACTTTATTGTTTTATACATAAAACTATGTAAACTTTGCTATGATCTACAAGAAACTCATCTAGTATTTTCTACTCATTTTGTGGTATCATTTTTAATTCAAATATTTTTTTAAGTTAACTATTAATAGAGCACCATTTATTGAGGTTATCTCCATTGATACTATAAATATGACAGTGGCACTTTTTTCATATAAAAAATTCTTATATGAGGATTTGTTTCTGAACCATCTTATCTGTCATAGGATTCTGTTGGATCTTATACCTTGAGTCCATTAAATACTAAAGTATTACATTATTGCAATTCAGGATAAGTAACAAAAGCAAATAGAAAAATAATACAAAAATTGTCCTCTACTACCATGAATATTAATGTAAATTCCTAAATAAAATACTACAACATCTAATCCACTGATATATCAAAAGAATAAGCCACATAGGGTTTGCCTCCAAAAATGTAGAGGTATCTAACATTTAATACCCTATCAGTAAAATATGTTACATTGTTATATCAAAATGGAACAAGACAAATCTCTAGAAACTGAACCTAATAAAATGGAGTTACATAATTCACCTGACAGAGAATGTGAATAACCTCGCTCACAGCTTCTCCCTGGAGAGAGAAGGAGCTGAACACAGTATCCAATGATCTAACTATTCTAGGAGTGGCCAAAGGAATGGGATGCAATTTCACGTATCCCAGCTCATTGACAGGGCACTAGATGCCTAAGGATGGCAAAAACAAAAAACAAAACAAACAAACAAAAAAGGAAGTGAGTTAGACTACCAAAAGATGTGAGAGGCCCACCAGAATATCTGGCTGGGCTAGTTGGTGGGGGTTTTCTAATGTATGAGACCAATCTGTTAAGGCTAAGAGAGCTGGCCACTTTGTCTAATGTGAAAAACACAGAACAAACTCGGAGAAAATGAAAAAAGCAGGCAAAGATTTTCCAAATAAAGGAACAAGATAAATCTCTAGAAACTGAACCTAATGAAATGTAGTTACATAACTTATCTGACACACAATTCAAAATGACAGTCATAAAGATGCTTATCAAGTGCGAGATAGCAATGTGCACACAAAACAAGAATTTGAAAAAAAAAAAAAAGAAAATATTAAAAAGAAATCACAGTGCTGAAGAACATAATAATTGAACTAAAAAAAAAAATCACTAGAGGGATTCAACAGTACACTAGGTCAACTGGAACAAAAAAAAAAAGTGAACTCAAAGATAGGCCACTGAAATAACTCTATCAGAAGAATAAAAAGAAAAAAAGAATGAAAAGGAATGAAGAACGCTCAGAGACTAATAGGACACTACAAAGCAGAGCAATATACACATTAAAGGGTCTCAGAAAGAGAAGAGAGAAAAAGGAACAGAAAGCTTATTCAAAGAATTAATGGCTGAAAACTTCCCAAAACCGGCCAAAGAAATGGATATCAAGGTTCAAGAATCCCAAAAGACAAAGGGGAAAAAAAGAGTACAAAGAATTCCATACTGAGCCATATTATAATCAAATGTCAAAGTTACAGACAAAGAGATTTTTGAAAGCAGCAAGAGAAAAGGGACTTATCTATCACATACAAGGGAATTCCCGTAAGATTTTTCAACAGAAACCTTGCATTTTCAGAAGGGAGCAGGATGATATTTTTAAAGTGCTGAAAGAGGAGGAAAAAAAAACAAAAACAAAAAACATCACCCAAAAATGCTAAAGTCAAAATTCTCCTTCAAAAATATTTTCCCAAAGAAAAAGTAAGGGAGTTCATCACCACAAGACCTGCCTGACAAAAATGCTAAAAGCAATTCTCTCAGTTAAAATGAAAGGTTGCTTTATAGCCACACAGTAGTGTAGGAAAGTATGAAACACTTCACAGCTGTCAGAATGGCTAATATCAAAACACAAGAAACAGGAATTGGTGAGGATGTGGAGAAATAGGAACTCTCTTGCACTGTTGGTGGGGACACAAACTGGTGCAGCCACAGTGAAAACCAGTATGGTGCTTCCTCAAAAAATAAAAATAGAACTATGCTGTAATCCAGTAATTGCACTGGTTGGTATTTACCCCAAGAACACAAAAACATGAATTCAAAGGGATACACGCACCCCTACATTTGTTGCAGCATTGTTTACAATAGCAAAACTATAAAAGCAGCCCAAGTGTCCACTGATAAATGAATGAAGATGGGGTGTGTGTATGTGTATATACATATGTGTGTATATATATGTGTGTATGTATATATATGTACATATATATATACATATCTGTATATATATACATACACACACATATATATATATAATGGAATATTACTCAGCCATAAAAAAGAATGAAATTTTGCCACATGCAACAACATGGATGGATCTAGAGAGTCTAATGCTAGTGAAATAAGTCAGAGAAAAACAAGTACCATATGATTTCACTCATATGTGGAATTTAAGAAAGAAATGAAAAAAATGACAAGAAAAAAGACAAACCAAAAAAAACAGACTCTTAACACTAGAAAACAAACAGATGTTTACCAGAGGGGAGGTAGGTGGGGGAAAGGGAGAAATAGGTAAAGGGGATTAATAATACACTGATCACGATGAGCACTGAGTAATATATGGAATTGTTATCACTATATCATACACCTGAAATATAACACTGTATACTAATTATACTGGAATTAAGATTTTTAAAAAGAAAAAAGAAAAAAAGAAGAAAAAAAGACAAATAGAGAATTCTATATTCCTCTAATAATGGGTAAATCTCTTTCAAATCTTATATAAACATTAAAGGCAAAAAGTATTAAAAATATAACAAAAAGTGAGAAGACATACACAATAATAATATATATAAACTGTGACAATTATAACAAAGTGTAGAGAGAGGAATTAAAGTGTAGAAACTTTGTATGCAGTTGCACTAAACCTGTTATCAGCTTAACATAGACTATATATTAAAATAGGCTGTATACATATAGAAAATAGACTGTATACATATGTATATTTAGACTGGAATTTAAAATAGTTATAACTATCAGATATTTTATGTAAACCCCAGGGAAACCACAAACACACACATACACACACACACACACACACACACACACACACACACACTATAGAGGCTGCACAAAAGAGAAAGGAATCAAAGCATATTAATACAAAAAAAACATAACAACAGAGGAAAAGACAGAAAAAAGGAAAAGACTAACAGAAAACAAAACGGCAGTAGTAAATCCTTATCAGTAACTCAAATGTAAATGGATTACATTATCAAAAGACAGAGTAGTTTAATGGATTAAAAAGGTAAGATCCAACTATATGCTGCCTACAAGAGACCCACTTCACCTTTAAAAACATACATAGGCTGAAAGAGAAGGAAGGGAAAGAGATACTCCATGCGAATGGTAACCAAAAAGAGCAGAACTGCCTATACTTACATCAGACAAAATGGACTAAGTAAAAAAAAACTGTTTTAAGAGACAAAGGCCGTTCTATAATGATAAAAAGGTCAATTCACCAAGCAAATATAAGATAATTATAAAATTATATATATACATATAATTAATTATAAAAAGGTCAATTCACCAAGAAAACATCAGAATTATAAATATATATGTACCCAACATCAGAGCACCAAAGTACATAAAGTAAATATTGACAGAACTGAAGGGAGAAATACACAGTGATACAATAATAGCAGGAGACTTCAATATCCTACTTGCAATAACGTATACAACATTCAGACAGAAGATCAATAAAGAAAACACAGGACTTGAACATTGAAATGGACCCAGCAGACATATACAGATACTCTACCTAATAGCAACAGAATATATATTGTTCTTGCTCACACACAAAACTTTCTCCAGGATAGATCACAAGGTAGGCCTCAAAACAATTCTTCACAAATTTAAGAAGACTGAAATCATACCAAGTATCTTTTCTGAACACAATGGAATAAAACTAGAAATCAATAGAAAGAAAGGTGGAAGTTTCACAAATGTGTGGAAATTAAATAGCACACTTTCGACAGCCATTAGGTCAAAGGAGAAAGCGAAACGTAAATTAGAAAATACTTCGAGACCAATGAAAATGCACACAATCTACCAAAACTTACAGGATGTAGCAAAAGCAATACTAAAAGCAAAGTGTGTTGTGATAAAAGCTTACGTTACAAAAGAAGACAGACTGAAAACAAACAACTCAACTTTATACCTCAAGGGGCTAGAAAAGAAACAACTAAGCTCATAGTTTGCAGAGGGAAGGAAATAAATATTAGAAGGGGAAATAAATAATAAATAAATAAAATTTTTTATTTTATAAAAAGTAAAACATGTTTATAAAGAACAAAACACTTAAACTATTGAGGAAACTAAGTTTTTTGAAAATATAGTTGACAAGCCTTTAGCCAGACTAAGGAAGATGATGCAAATAAAACAAACCGAACTGAAAGAGGTGACGTCAAGGCTGATTGCACAGAGTATTGGTGTGCCATCGGCAGCTGCAGGTGACGCTGAGCTGACTACATGGCCCGGGTGCTTGTGAAGCCGTTCCTGCGGTGGCTGGATTCCCGCTCTGCCCTGAGGAGGGGCCAACATGGCGGAACAGCATGGAAGGGTTTTTTTGGGTTCCTCCTTGCTGAAATGCAGCCAGATCAACACTAAACCATCTCGCACACCTAGAAAACTGATCTGCACAACCTGAACCACAGAACTCGGCAGGTATGTAGCACGGAGAGGTGAACTGGGGAGAGAGAAGCTGCGCAGGGCAGGGGGCTGTTTTTGCTTGGGGAGAGAGGGGGGAGATGGGGGTGGGGGGTGGATACGGGAAAAGCACCCCCACCCCCTAAGGAGCTGGAGAGAAAGAGGAAAAGTGGGAACAGCCGCAGGAACTGAACAAAAAAAGGGAGAAAGGAGAGGGTTTAAATTCCATCAAGACTATAAACAGGGGGAGCACAGAGTCTGAGGCTCTGCAGCTCAATACTTTGTGGTGCTCTGGTGGGAAGGGCGAATCCCCAAGAGCCGAGAGCGAGGTCTGAGGGGTCCACGGGCCACACAGGGAGTGGCAGCACCCCTGCGGGGAGGACATTTGGTAGAGGCTGTGCCGCCACCTCCCAGACAAAGGTGCCAGCGGACCCGGAGAACAACCACATTTGTTGGTGCTGGGACAAGGACGTAATAACGGGGAAGCCTGGCGCTAGATGTGTGTTGTGATTTTCTATAAACCCTGAAATGCTGCTGCTGCTGCTGCTGCTGCTGCTGCTGCTGCTACAAGATCGCACGAACCTTTTCTGGGGTGGGCTGGCACTCAGCCTTGATCTCTGGGCACGGCAACAGCAACAGCGCGGTCTCGGGAGCATTCCTGGAGGCAGGCGGACACCCAGCCGCTGCTCATCGAGACTCTCCCCCAGAGGACCTGAGCCCGGTGGAAGCGCAGTTCCTCAGAAGGGAGGGGTTGGTGGGAGGGGCCAACATGGCAGAGAAGTATGGGGACCCAAAGTTCCCTGGTCTCTCAAACAAAGCCGTCTTGAGGCCAAAGGACTTGGAACCCAAGAGTCCAGGAGGAAAAGAGGCAGAGTTCATTCCAGGGACCCACCGGGACAACCTGAGGGGCCATAAGTGGGCGCTTCAGGGAACAGACACCACGCCCACAGTGGAGGTGGGACCCGCCTACACCAAACCACGCCCCTCCCCATCTGATAACTCCTTTGTACTGAAGCAGCATTGATGCTGATGAACCAGAGGGCCCCTGCTCCAGACCAGCACTGTTGAATTGCTTGGTGTAATTCTCAGACAATTCTTATTATATATTCTTCCTTTTCTTCTTCTTATCTCATCGCTCCTCTAGTCTGGTTACTCTGGTTGTTGGTCTGTTTAAGCAGACATTCTTAATCCATTCTCTTGATACATGTTCTACGCCTCCTTCCTTATTTTCCTTTCTCTATCTCTGGATTAAACTCTATAGTTTCTCTGTCTGGATAACTTTATCTTCTTTTCTTTTTCCCAGCCTCCTTCTTCATTTTCCTTTCTCTCTCTCTGGATTAAGCCTCTAGTTTCTCTGCCTGGCCAATTTTTATTTTTTTTCTTTTTCCCTGCCCCTGTCATTTCTCTCTTTGTATGGGATAAGGCCTCTTCCATCCACACCACCTCCACCCTGTTGTTTGCTTGTAGTTGATGTGTCTGGTTTTTTGTTTTTGGGTGTGTGTGTGTGTGTGTGTGTGTGTGTGTGTGTGTTCTGTTCGTTTTCCTTTCCAGGGCTACATCAACAAACAAATCAAAGCACACCTGGTGAAGGGTCCAAAACATTACTCTAGTAGGGAGATAAAGTAACCAAAGTCACAACAACAGAGAGCAAGTAACACTCTCCAAAGAACATTTCCTGAAGTGCCAGTTCCTGGACAGTGTATGACCACCATTTAATATAGTAGTGCTCACAGAAGCAGGACACATAACAAGCTTTTAAAACACAGAAGGGACAGAAAACTAGCCAAAATGATGAAACAGAAGAGTTCCCCTCAAAAGAAATTCCAGGAAGAAATGACAGCTAAAGAATTGCTCAAAACAGATATAGACAATATAACTGAACAAGAATTTAGAATAATAGTCATAAGATTAATTGCTGGGCTTGAAAAAAGCATAAATGACAACAGAGAATCTTTTGCTGCAGAGATCAAGGAACTGAAAAATAGTCATGATGAATTTAAAAATGCTGTAAATGAGGTGGAAAATAAACTGGAGGTGGTGACGGAATTGAAGAGACAGAGGGGAGAATAGGTGCAATAGAAGATAAAATTATGGAAAAAGATGAAGGTGAGAAAAGGAGAAAAAAAATCTGGATCACGAGGAGAGAATTAGAGAACTAAGTGATTCAATGAAATGGAACAATATCCATATGATAGGAGTTTCAGAAGAAGAAAAGAAGGAGAAAGGGGCCAAAGGTGTACTTGAACAAATCTTAGCTGAGAACTTCCCCAATCTGGGAAAGGAAACAGACATTGAAATTCAGGAGGTACAGAGAACTCCTTCAGATGTAACTTGAATTGATCTACTGCATGACATATCATAGTGAAACTGGCAAAATACAAAGATAGAGAATTCTGAAAGCAGCTAGGGATAAACACACACTAAATTATAAAGGGAGACCCATAAGACTAGTGGCAGACCTATCTACTGAAACTTGGCAGGCCAGAAAGGAGTGGCAGGAAATTTTCAATGTGATGAACAGGAAAAATATGCAGCCAAGAATCCTTTATCCAGCAAACTTGTCATTCAGAATAGAAGGAGAGATAAAGGTTTTCCCAAACAAAAACTGAAAGAATTCGTCACCACTAAACCAGCCCTACAAGAGATCCTAAGGGAGACTCTGTGAGTGAAATGTTGCAAGGATGACAAAGTACCAGAGACATCACTACAAGCATGAAACCTACAGACATCACAATGACTCTAAACCCATATCTTTCAATAATAACACTGAATGTAAATGGACTAGATACTCCAATCAAAAGATATAGGGTATCAGAATGGATTTAAAAAAAAAAAACAAAAAAACAAGACCCATCTATTTGCTATATACAATAGACCCATTTTAGACCTGAGGACACCTTCACATTGAAAGTGAGGGGATGGAGAACAATCTATCATACTACTGGAAGTCAAAAGAAAGCTGGAGTAGCCATACTTAGACAAACTAGATTTTAAACCAAAGTCTGTAACAAGACATGAAGAAGGGCATTATATAATAATTATAGGGTCTATCCATCAAGAAGAGCTAACAATTATAAGTGTCTATGCACCAAATATATAAAACAATTAAAAACATAAGCAATCTTATTTGGTAAGAATATGTTAATTGCAGAGGACTTTAATACTCCACTTACAACAATGGACAGATCATCTAAACAAAAAAAAAAAATTGATAAAGAAACAATGGCCCTGAATGATACACTGGACCAGATGGATGTGACGGATATATTTAGAACTTTTAATCCTAAGGCAGTAGAATATACATTGTTCTCGAGTGCACATGGAACATTCTCCAACATAGATCACATACTGGGTCACAACAGCCCTCAATAATTATAAAAGAATTCAGACCATACCATGCACACTTTCAGATCACAATGCTATGAAACTTGAAATCACCACAGGAGAAAGTTTGGAATGCCTCCAAATGCATGGAGGTTAAAGAACATCTTACTAAAGAATGAATGGGTCAATCAGGCAAATAAAGAAGAAATTAAATATATTGGAACAAATGAAAATTAAAACATAACAATCCAAACCCTTTGGGATACAGCAAAGGCAGTCCTAAGAGGAAAATACATTGCAATCCAGGCCTATCTCAGGAAACAAGAAAAATCCCAAATACAAAATCTAACGGCACACCAAAGGAACTAGAAACAGAACAACAAAGAAACCCCAAACTCAGTAGAAGAGAAATAATAAAGATCAGAGCAGACATAAACAATATGGAATAAAAAAAACAGATCACTGAAATGAAGAGTTGTTTTTTTGAAAAAATAAACAAAATTGATAGACCCCCTAGCCAGGCTTCTCAAAAAGAAAAGAGAGAGGACCCAAATAGATAAAACCATGAATTAAAATGGATTTATCACAACCAATTCCTAAGAAATACAAGCAATTATCAGAGAATATGATGAAAAATTATATGCCAACAAACTGGACAATCTGGAAGAAGTGGAAAAATTCCTAGACACCTACATGCTACCAAAACTCAAATGGGAAGAAATAGAAAATTTGAATAGACCCATAACTATGAAGAAATTGAATCAGCTATCAAAAATCTCACAAAAAAAATAAGAGTCCTGGACCAGATGGCTTCCCTGGGGAATTCTACCAGACATGTAAAGCAGAGTTAATACCTATCCTTCTCAAAGAGCTCTTCCAAAAAAAAAAAACAGAAATGGAAGGAAAACTTCCAAACTCATTCTATGAAGCCAGCATTACTTTGATTCCCAAACCAGACAGTGACCCCACTAAAATGGAGAATTACAGGCCAATTATCTCTGATGAACACAGATGCAAAAATTCTCAACAAGATACTACCAAATCGAATTCCACAGCATATAAAAAGAATTATTCACCATGATCAAGTGGGATTCATTCCTGGACTGTAGGGCTGGCTCAATATTTGCAAATCAATCAATGTGATGCATCACATTAATAAAAGAAAGGATAAGAACCATATGATCCTGTCAATTGATGCAGAAAAAGCATTTGACAAAATACATCATCCTTTCCTAATAAAAACCCTCAAGAAAGTTGGGATAGAAGGAATATACTTAAACATCATAAAAGCCATATATAAAAAGTCCACATCTAATGTCATCCTCAATGGAGAAAAACTGAGAATTTTCCCCCTGAGATAGGAACACGACAGGGATGTCCATTCTCACCACTGCTGTTTAAAATAGTGTTGGAAGTCCTAGAATCAACGGACAAAAGAGTGAAATAAAAGGTACAAAATTGGCAAAGAAGTCGTCAAACTTTCACTTTTTGCAGACAACATGATACTCTACATGTAAAACCCAAAAGACTGCTAGAACTGATACATGAATTCGGCAGTTTCAGGGTACTAAATCAATGTACAGAAATTGGTTGCATTCTTATACACCAATAATGAAGCAACAGAGAATTAAGGAAACTGATCCCATCTACAATTGCACTAAGAACCTTAAAGTACCTAGGAATAAACCTAACCAAAGATATAAAAGATCTGTATACTGAAAATTATAGAAAGCTTATGAAGGAAATTGAAGACGACCCAAAGAAATGGAAAAAAATTCCTTGCTCATGGATTGGAAGAAAAAATATTGTTAAGAGGTCAATACCACCCAAAGCAATCTACACATTCAATGCAATCCCAATCAAAATTGCACTAGCGTTCTTAAAGCTAGAACAAACAATTGTAAAATTTGTATGGCACCACAAAGACCCCAAATAGCCAAAGTAATATTGAAGAAGAAAACCAAAGCGGGAGGCATCACAATCCCAGGCTTTAGCCTCTACTACAAAGCTGTAATCATCAAGACAGTATGATACTAACACAAAAACAGGCACATAGACCAATAGAATAGAATAGAGAACCCAGAATTGGATCCACAAATGTATGGTCAAATAATCTTTGACAAAGCAGGAAAGAGCATCCAATGGAAAAAAGTCTCTTTAACAAATGGTCTTGGGAGAATTGGACACCAACATGCACAAGAATGAAACTAGACCACCTTCTTACACCATACACAAAAATAAACTCAAAATGGATGAAAGACCTAAATATGAGACAGGAAACCATTGGAACTTCAGAGGAGAAAGCAGGCAACAACCTCTTTTACCTCAGCTGCAGCAATTCCTTGCTCAACACATCTTCAAAGGCAAGGGAACTAAAAGCAAAAGTGAATTATTGGGACCTCATCAAGATTAAAAGCTTCTGTACCGCAAAGGAAACAAGAAAACTAAAAGGCAACTGACAAAATGAGAAAAGGTGTTTGCAAATGACATATTGGATAAAAGGCTAGAATCCAAAGTCTATAAAGAATTTACCAAACTCCACACCCAGAAAACAAATAATCCAGTGACGAAATGGGCAGAAGACACGAATAGGCACTTTTCCAAAGAAGACATCCAGATGGTCAACAGGCACATGAAAAGATGCTCAACATCACTCATCAGGGAAATACAAATCAAAGCCCCACTAAGATACCACCTTATACCGGTCTGAGTGGCTAAAATGAACAACTCAGGAAGCTACAGATGCTGGCAAGGATGTGGAGGAACGGGAACCCTCTTGCACTGTTGGTGGAAATGCAAACTGGTGCAACCGCTCTGGAAAACAGTGTGGAGGTTCCTCAAAAAATTAAAAATAAAACTACCCTATGACCCACCAATAGTACTACTAGGAATTTACCCAAGAGATACAGATGTGCTAATGCAGAGGGGCACATGTACCCGAATGTTTATAGCAGTGCTTTCAACAATAGCCAAATTATGGAAAGAGCCTAAATGTCCATCAACTGATGAATGGATAAAGATGTGGTTTATATATACAATGGAATACTACTTGGCAATAGAAAGAATGAAATCATGCCATTTGCAGCAACGTGGATGGAACTGGAAGGTATTATGATGAGTGAAATAAGTCAGAGAAGGACAGATATCATAGGTTTTCATTCATATGTGGATCTTGAGATACTCTACAGAAGACCATGGAGGAAGGAAGGAGGAAAAAAATAGTTAAAAAACAGATAGGGAGGGAGGAAAACCACAAGAGACTCTTAAATGCAGGGAACAAACTGAGGGTGGATGGGGGTAGTGGGGGAGAGGGAAAATGGGTGATGGGCATTGAGGAGGGCACTTGTTGGGATGAGCACTGGGTGTGGTGTATAAGCCAATTTGACAATAAATTGTATTTTAAAAAAACTGCACAGAAAGAACAAAGAAACAAAACTGTAAGAGTTGATGAATAAGTTTAGAAAAGTAACAGGATACAAAATTAGTGATAGAAAAATAACTGATTTTTGTATGCTAACAACAAACTATCCAAAAAGGAAATAAGGAGAGTAATCCAATTTAAAATAGCACCAAAAGAACAATTAGGAATAAACTTACCTAAGACAGTGAAAAACTTGTGTGCTGAAAACTACAAAACACTGACAAAAGAAATTAGACAAATTGCAAGGCATCCTACATACATGAATTGGAAGACTTAATATTGTCAAAATGCCCAAATTCCCCAAAGCCATCTATAGAGGCAATGTAATTCCTTTCAAAATCCCAATAACATTTTTGACAGAAATAGGAAAACAATTTTAAAATTTGTATGGTGGCAGAACCTGGGTGGCTCAGTCAGTTAAGCATCCAATCTGGGCTCAGGTCATGATCTCACAGTTTATGAGTTCAAGCTGCGCATCTGGCTCTGTGCTGACAGCTGAGAGCCTGGAGCCTGGTTCAGATTCTCTACCTCCCTCTCTCTCTGCCCCTCCCCAACTTGTGCTTTCTCACTCAGAAATAAACATTTTAAAATAAAATTCATATGGAACAATAAAAGACTAGGATTAGTCTGAGCAATCTAGGGGAAAAAAAGGGAAAAAAGAACAAAGCTGTAGGCTTCATATTTTAAAATTTATGCAAAGTTCCAGTAATCAGAAAAGAACGGTACTAGCATCAAGACGTAGACCAATGGAACAGAATACAAATGACAGATATAAACCCATAACCCAGATATACGGTCAACTGATCTGTGACAAGGGTCTGAAAAATACACATGGAGGAAAAGATAATCTCTTCAACAAATGTTGGGAAAATTGGATATCCACATGCAAAAGAATAAAACATGACTCTTATTTTATACCGTACACAAAAATCAACTCAGTAATGGATTAAAGACAAACATAAGACATGCAAGTAAAGAGTTTATCATTGTATAACCAAAGAAATATTAATGTACATTTGACTCTAAGAAATACAAGGATGCATATTGGCATCACCTGTGTGACTACTAAAAGAAAAGGGATAAAATTAACTATAAGCTAGTAAAGAAGAAAAGGAAATAATGGAAAATTTTTGAACAATTAATTCAAGGACATGAAGAAGATAGGAAAAAAATAAACCAAACAGGTGGGACAATATAAAATAAATTGTAAGAAGTGCCCGTAATTTAGATATTAATGGATTATATAGTTAAATTAAAACTCACTGTAACCAAATTATATGCTGCTGACAAAATACATGCTTTATAAAGATTAAAAGTGAAAGGATGGACAAAGAAATATCAAGCAAACACTAACCAAAAAATCTAAGGTTGTTGTAAAATTTTCAGAAAAAAATAAACTTTAAGAAGCATTTTTGAAGATAATGAAGTATGTTATTTTTAATACTAAAGAGTCAATACACAAAAACATAAGATATAAATTTATATGTGTATAGTTACAATTTCCAAATATATGTATTTCACATAATTAAAGGAGAAATAAATGCACAATAAGGGACTTTAATTTTTTAATGTTTATTTATTTTTGAGAGATGGAACACAAACAGAGGAGGGACAGAGAGAGAGGGAGACACAGAATCCGAAGCAGACTCCAGGCTCTGAGCTGTCAGCACAGAGCCCTACGTGGGGCTGAATGCACAAATTGCAAGATCATGACCTGTGCTGAAGTCAGACACTTGACTGACTGAGTCACCCAGGTGTCCCCACAATAAGGGACTTTAAACCACCTGTCTCAGTAATAAACAGATCAATATTATTAAAAAGATTTTAACAAAATTAACTTGAACTAATCAACTCACAGAGAACATTGTGTTCAATCATGATAGAATTGATATTATTTTCAAGTAGACACATGATATTTACCAAACTCTTCCATGTTTGGCCATGAAGCAATTCTTAACAAATTTCGAGAGATTCAAGTAAATAAGAATACTTTTCAGGGCCATAGTGAAACTAAGCTAGAAATCAACAACAAAGACACTCAGAAAATACTCAAATATATGAAAATAAGGCAATATATTTCTAGATAATTCATGGATCAAAAAGATCATGATATGGATATGAGAAAATTCTTTTGAGCTTAACAATAATGACTAGACATTAAAACTTCTTTAAAGGAAAATGAGGAGCCTAAATGTATATATTATATTTTAAAAGATTTAAAAAGATCAATGATTTAGGCGATTAGTCTCAGGTGATTTGAAAAAATAAAACCAAAAGAAAAAAGTAAAAGGCAAAAATTAATGAGCGTAAATCAATACAGAGAAAATTTTATAACACAAAAATCAGAAAAACCAAAATTTATTTCTTGGCAAAAGCATACAATTGATAATTAGTGGATCAAGGGAAAAAAAAAAAAGCAAAATTTACCAATATCAAACGTATACGCTACAAAATCTACAGATACTAAAGAGAAAATAAGGTGACACCATTAATATCTGAAAAAGATATTAAAAAGAATTTTGCATGCCAGTCTCTCTGAAATGTAAAAATCAGGAAAAATATTAACACATACTGTCTAACAGTGTATATAAAGTATAAAACATCAGAACCAACTTAAATTTATTTCTAAAGTGCAAGCTTGGTGGACCTTCTTGAAAACCAATCAATATATTTGCCACATTAACTTAAAGAGGAAGCCCAGGTGAGCATCCCAATAGATGCAGAAAAACCATTTGACAAAATTTTTCTGTCTGTCGTTGATAAGTTGGTGGGAACATAAACTACTACAGCCACTGCAGAAAAACAATACATAATTTTCCTCAAAAAATTAAAAACAGAAATACCATATGATCCAATAATTCCATTAGGTATTTACCCAAAAAAATGACATTAATGGGAATTGTTATATGTACTCATGGGTTTATTGAAGTATTTACAATAGCCAAGATATGGAAGCAACCTCAGTGTCCATCAATAGATAAATGGATAAAAAGGTGATAAACATATATGCAATGGAATAGCATGCAGCCGTAAAAAGGCCAAGACCTTGCCATTTGTGACAACATGAATAGGCCTAGAGGATATTATGCTAAGTAAAATAAGTCAGAATGAGACAAATACCATGTGATCTCACTCGTATGGGGAATCTAAAAAACAAAACAAATGAATAAATAAAAATAGAATCAGATCTATAAATACACAGAACTGAAGGTTGCCAGAGAGAAGGGGGATGGGGGAATGGGAAAAGTAGGTGAAGGGAGGGGGAGATACATGCTTATAGTTATGGAGTAAAAGGTATCGCATAGGGAATAGAGTCAATGATATTGTAATAGCGGATGGTAGCTACAGTTGTGGTGACTACAACATAACGCATAGAGATGTTGAATAACTATGTTGTACACCTGAAACTAATGTAACATTGTGTATCAACTGTACTCAAAAAAATTAAGAATATCAACAAAAACAAAAAAGGACTATATCAGATATTATACTTAATGGTGAATAGAGGTCTATTGTCACCATTTCTATTCATCATTAAATTCAAACTCTGGGCCAGTGCAATAAAGTGAAATAAATGCTATAAATATGGGAAAGAAAGAAATAAGCCTGTCAGTGATCACAGATAACAAGGAGTATGTGTAAAATACAAAAGAATCTACAAACCACTAAGATGAAGAAGCACATTTAGCAAAGTAGGTGGATAGAAGATCAAAACATAAAAATCAACTAAATTTTTGGGGCGCCGGGGTGGCTCAGTCATTTATGCCTCTGACTCCTGATTTTGACTTAGGTCATGATCTCACAGTTGATGAGATGGAGCCTCGTGTACAGAGCCTACTTTGGATTCATTCTCATTCATATATTTTCTCTCTCTGTCTCTCAATAAATATTTTCTTTAAAGTCAATTACATTTTTACATAACAGTGTACAATTAAAAGTTATCATTATAGTAGCTTAGTAAAAGAAAAAATGTAAATGAAAGAGGAATACGTAAAATTTTACTTTGATAAATAAGTCACACTGAGAGCTAGATTATGTCCATGAATTGATATTTTTATAATATTGAGTCTTTCAATTCTCCACAATCGAGCAACAAATTCAATGTAATGTCAATCAAAATCCTATTTAGCTGGGATGATTATAAGGCAATTTAATTATAAATTTTATTTGAGGAGCGGCTGGGTGGCTCAGTTGGTTGAGCATTGGACTTTGGCTCAGGTCATGATCTCACGGCTTGTGGGTTCAAGCCCTGCCTCGGGCTCTGTGCTGACAGCTCAGAGCCTGGACCCTGCTTCTGATTCTGGGTCTCCGTCTCTCTCTGCCCCTCTCCTGCTCATTCTCATTCTCTCTCTCTCTCTCTTTCTCTATCTTGCTCTCTCTCAAAAATAAACATTTTAAAAAAAATTTTTAAATAAAAAAATCTATATGAAACTAAGGACAAATAGTCATGACAATCATGGAGGAGAAAAAAGACAAAATTAGAGAAGTAAGAAGAAGCTGGGGAAGTCAATAATAAAGGACACTAATGGACACCAACATGTAATAAAGGTACAATAAGACAGTGCAGTAGAGGTGAGAATAGACAAATACACCAAAGCAAACAGAGAGCCCAGAAACATACTCATGCACATGTAGACACTTTATGAAAATATTGCACTTCTCTGAATTGGGAAAGGTTTTTCTTTTGCTTTTTTCCCCCATAATATGAAAGAAACTCGAATACATTAAAATCGGAAATTTCTGTTTATAAAAAACATCAGTAAGAGAGTAAAAAGGCAAGTCAAAGAGTGGGATAAAACATTTGCAAGACCTGATAAACAATTATTATCCAGAGTATAAAAGAACACCTACAAGTCAATGAGAAATATAGAAAAAAATGAGCAAAACACTTGAGCAAAGTTTTCACAAGATGTCAATAAACATATGGATACATACTCAACTTCCTTCATGATCAGAGAATTAAAAATAACAGCAGCAGCTAAAATGAACCTCAACCAAAATAGGTATAATAGGTAAGAAATACCAAGTGTGGGGTAAGATGCAGTGTAATGGGGAATCTTACATGGAGCAATTCCATTCCTAGGTTTAAACTCAGCAGAAATGTGTACATGTTTACTAAATGACATATGTTTCTATGTGTTGGAATGTTCATAGAAGTGCTATTCATAATGGCTAAAACTGAAAATTCAAATCCAAAAGTCCATCAACGATGGGATGGATAAATAATTGTTCAATATTCATACAATGAAACTCTATGCAGCCTTGAGAATGAAGTCTGTAACTATATGCGGTGACATGTTTGAATCTCACAAACATGATCTTGAGTGACAGAGCCATCCGTGAAAGAGTCCCTAATGTAGATTACATTTACATAAAATTCAAAAACAGACAAGATTAATCTATTATGACAGAAGTAGATAGAGCGGTTTCCCTTAGAAGAGGTAAAGCCTGAATGGAAGTAGGGTTAAAGAGGTAGGTGGTGGGGGGCGCCTGGGTGGCTCAGTTGGTTAAGCGTCTGCCTTCAGCTCAGGTCATGATGTCAGGGCTCATGAGTTCCAGCCCTGCATCTGGCTCTGTGCCGACAGCTCAGAATCCGGAGCTTTCTTCCGATTCTGTGCCTCCCTCTGTCTCCACGCTACCCCCTGCTCGCTCGCTCTCTCTCCGGGTCTCTAAATAAATATTTTAAAAATCATCTCTTTTATAACTATACTCAGAGTATAACCCAGGGACACCTGGGGGGCTCAGCCAGTTAACCGTCCAACTTCAGCTCAGGTCACGATCTCACAGTTCGTGGGTTCGAGCTCCACATCGGGCTCTGTACTGACAGCTCAGAGCCTGGAGACTGCTTGGGATTCTGAGTCTCCATCTCTCTCCACGCCACCCCCTGCTCACACTCTTTCAAAAAAAATGAACAAACATTAAAAAAAATTAAACAGAGGTAGGTGGTGGGAAGATGGGATGTTTTTGAAGGTCTACTAAATGTTCCATGTCTTGATTCTGACATGGTTAAAATGTCACAGTGGTACATTCAACTTGTGAAAACACATTTAATTTGCATGAAATACACTATGATTGGTGGACTTGACATATATGTTTGAATTCCACAAAACTTAGGAGAAAGCCAATCACTGTATCTTAATAGCTGAGCTTAGTCCATGGGTTAAATGTTATTACTTCTGATATTTTAGGGGTTATTTGTGCTATTATTTTTCTGTTTCTGCCTTTATGGGAAGAGTTTGATCTATTTTTTCTTGCTAATCAAAAATTATACATTTAATTCATATTCTTATGATTGCCATTGAATTTTTTACCTTCATGATATTGTCTTTTTAAAAAAAAAAAGTAGAGCTCATCAGTATCTCTTTTACCTAAAAGTCAAGAATTTCAGCAGTTTTTACTTTTTTCCACTTTTATCATTTCACCTTTAATGTGAATGTCATTTCAAACTTGAGCTCCAAATTGTATTTTAAACTAATGGTCAACGTTTACATGGACATATCCTTGAGTTTTACTGAAGTAACTCAATATTTCTTCTTGACATTCCGTTTACCCCCTACATTTATCTTCTTGCTGAAACAATATTTTCTTTTTCACAGGATGTCTGTGAACGGTCAAATATCTGAGTTCCTGGTTGAAAAGGTCTTTATCTCATTGTTATATGTGAGTGATGTTTTTATTTGGTATAGATTCTAGGTTCAAGTTCTTTGTCCCAAGATCTTATATGTTTCCAAGGCCTTTTTGCTATCAGTTTTGCTGATAAAAAACCTAATATCAAACTAGTTGTTACGTCTTTATAACTAATCAGGTTTCCCCCACTCCCACCTTTGGATTCGTACAATGTTTTCTTTCTTTAGTTTCCCAAGGTTAAGGCTGGATGCGGAGTCATTTTTAGACTTTTTGCCACTAGGCACAGTTCCCCCTTTCAATTCAAAAATTCTTATTTTGCTGTCATCCTAGGAAATCATCATCTCCCTGTGGTTTGGATGCTTTCCCTAATCTATAGTCTCCACATTTTTCCTCTGGACATTTTATTAGACAAGTTGTTAAAAGTAATGTATTTATCCTACATATTTCATACTTATTTCTCTTCATGTTTTGTACTACATTTGGGATAAATCTTCGATCATCTTCTAGTGTAGGTATGAGTGGCAGCTTTGGCTATGTCCACTGGGCTAATCCAGGCAGCTTTTTGTTTCAACAGTAAAATTTAATTTGTTTTACTTCAATCTGTTTTTATAGTTCAATTGTCCTATGCTCTGCTCTGTGGATATTAATTTTTCCATGGATATTACTTTTTTTCCTAAAGTCATGTTTATAGTACAAACTGTTAAAAAAATGTCTGTAGTTTGAATCCATCCTCCCTCAAGTGGTGACTTTTCCTCAAATGTCTGAGGAGTCCTGAATGCAGTTGTTTTATAGAATTTGTCAATTAGATGGTCTGCAATTTCCATGTGGGCAACCTGGCTGAAAAGACGTGAAACCTAAGGCTAGTTTGTATTTCTGCATATTCTGCATATTTGGAGATGAGAAAAAAATCAAGAAGATGTTCTAGTTTCTGGTTTTGCAGCTGCCAGTGTTCCTCCTGTTCTCACCGATCTTCCAGAGCCACCTAACCTTGGCTCTGTCATTTTTCCCTGGCCCAAAGACCAGGAAAGGGGGTCGCTGCAAGGATCCACCAAGCAGTGCAGCTGGAACTCATCGGCCTGGGGATTGCCTCTCTGCCCCACCCTGTTCCCGATGACACTTCTACCTTTGTTGACTTTAAGGTTCCACTTAGTTTTCAACTCGGATTTACTTCTTCAACCTGGAGTAGCCTCCGTCTATCATTTTCTGTCCTAGCTTTTGGCACAGAGGATCCCCCTTTGTCTTTCAGCATGGTTGTGGCATTGAGCTTTGGTTGTGTCACCAACCCTACTTCCCAATGTGGGGTTCAAACTCACAACCCTGAGATCAAGAGTCACATGCTCCGTGACTGAGCCAGCCTGGTGCCCCCCAACATTTTTAATATTAGGAGGCACTCCATGAGCTCAGGCACTCACCTTGAATAATACGAGTCTCAAAACATTCTTTGAAATTGCTTTCTAATTGTCAAAGTTATGAATAAAAAGAATGGTCTTTTGGCTCCACCATTAGTAGGTGGTGAATTAATTATACCTTCACTTGGGGCGCCTGGGTGGCTCAGTTGGTTAGGCAGCCATCTTCAGCTCAGGTCGTGATCTCACGGTTTGTGGGTTCAAGCCCCGTGTTGGGCTCTGTGCTGACAGCTCAGAGCCTGGAGCCTGCTTCAGATTCTGTGTCTACCCCTCCCCTGCTCACGCTCTATGTCCATCTGTCAATAATAAACAAATGTTAAAAAAATGTTTTTAATTCTATCTTCACTTATCTCTACTTTTTTTTACTTCTTCCTGATCTTAACGACTTAACTTTTGAAAATATTTAGGATCATTGTTATTGCTGTTTTCCTTGCAAATCTTTCAGATCAGTTTTACTGTTTCACTCCCAAATTTAGGACAGTGTGACTTCAATCCCTATTTAGATTTCAGTATTCTTGTTCTGATTTTTTTGTACCCCAATTTCCATATCCTTGATTTCCTGATGTTGCTTCTTCTCTCACATAGCAGCAGCCTCTAATTATGCCATAAGAGCACCTTTTACCTAGAACACAATGTGAATAGTGCCCCCATGGTTTGATACAATGCAGTGGCCCTGGCAGGTGTATTTTGCAAATCTTGCATAAAAACACAGGAATTATATTTTCTCTTCTGAGATGTGTTAACGTAGAAAGGAAGACTGCAGTAAAATATTAAGTTCAGTCACATTCCATGTCATTAATTAGTCTAACAAAATGTTTTGAACATTTTGAAAGAATTTTAACAAGTTTGATCTTAAGCACGTTAGGCTTGAATTTTAAAAACCATTTGTGACACTTGCATTTTCTCAAGCTTTTTAAAAGAAACATCTACTTTCAAGTAAATGATGGAGATTTATTTATTTTTTAATGTTTATTTCTGAGACAGAGAGAGAGCATGAGTGAGGGAGGGGCAGAGAGAGAGGGAGACACAGAATCGGAAGCAGGCCCCAAGCTCTGAGCTGTCAGCACAGAGCCCAACGCAGGGCTCGAACTCACAAACTGTGAGAACGTGACCTGAGCTAAAGTCGGCCACTCAACCAGCTGAGCTACCCAGGAGCCCCACAACGGAGAATTTTTTAAATGAGCAATGAGCCAATCTAGGAGACGAGGGTCCATATCATACAGATACCTTTGTGGTATTATACAGTCTCTCTAAAAGCATATTCACTAATCAACAAGCTACAGAAGTTGTGCATTCTATGTAGGAACTAAGCAACATAGGCTGCTACATCATCAGGCTAATTCCGGCAATGTCTTTCCCCCTCCCTTCCCCTCTCCCTCCTCCCTCTCTTCTCTCTCTCTCTCTCTCTCTCATTTTCTTTTTAGAATCCCAGCCCCTCAATTACCAGAGCTACAAAGTGGTCCACCAATTTGGTATAGAATTTTCTTCACTAGTTATTTTTAAGGAGTGGCTTAGGTAAGAGATTTGAGAGTGCATTGATTTCAGAAAGGCAATTTATAGGCCACATATATGTATGTTAATATGGGGGGGGACCCTTCGAAAATACTGATTACTTCTCTACAAAATGTACTTTTCCTCACATCCTCTCCTTCCCAAGTAGCCAAGCGGTTTGTTCATTGTGTAAAGAGAGGGATAAGAGAGAGAATAGAAATAAAATACAAAATTTCCTAGGAGATAGAAGTTGTCTGTTTTTGCCAATGAAAAAGTTGAGGATCACAGAAATAACCTGCCCATCATCACACTAGTGATAAATGATAGAGTTAGGATTCCAACCCAGGATGTTCTCTCTTCAGAGGCCACAAACCTGGGCTACACCCCAGACTTTATCAAATTCATCGTTCCCATCTCACAGCCCAAATCACCATGCAGACCCAGGCATCTGGTTTCCCTCCCGCTCTCTCTTATTCCATTTACCATTCTTGTGCTACAGTCAACAACCCACAGTCTTTACTACACCAAGGCTATCGTAGTCACCAACACCTTCCTGAAATCTTAAATCAAGAAATCCCCCTCACCACTTACAACCTTTTTTTTCCCACCTATTTCTCACTCCCTCACTTTTATTAATGCTACAGCAGGACCTCATGAAGACCACTAATCCTTGCATCATCCTTCTTTATTATCCAGACTAGCCTCTTCAGCCCTCATTCCTACCCACACCACAGAGTCGCTGTACGAATCACTTGAAAGCATTCCAACAATATCATCAGTTCCGTTCATTCTACCCCGGCCAGTTTCAACCCAGATGCGGCCTCGTATTTCCCATGTGTGAACTGCCAAGGGATGCTGGAGAAATTCACTAGGTTATGTGGTTTGCTGCCACTATAAATCTATGACTTCCTATCCCAGTGGGACCTTTAAACACTGTCCAGTAGTGTTTGTATTGGTCACTTGTCCTTTTCCTCCTGAATCCCCAATGCAAAAAATTCACATTCCCTCAAGCCCTCCAATATCCTCCAATCCTCTCTTTCACAGCAGATAATGGTAAATACGCTCCCATCCCCTGTGATCACCCCTTCTTTCACCCTTACCTCTTATTCTCAGGGACAGAATCACGTCTTTCCTCTTTACATCCAAAACTCTGAATTTCTTCTTTTTTAAGACTCCTTGAAATATACTTTTAAAGATTATATCTTCATCTTTTCCTCTGGCATTTTCTTTTTCAGCCACAAATATTCTAAATATTTTAATTCACTCATATAAAGACAGAAAAAAGGAGAAAGGGAGACAGTTCTCGCTGTAAGCTGTGTTCCATCTCTCTTCGAACTTCGTGAAAGCATAGTCTGTGTTCTTTGTCTCCGTGTCCTCAAGGCTGCCTCTAGTTTCTGTCTCTATCCCACTCCCTTGAAAAGCCCTCCCTAAATTTTACATCATTGATCTCCTATTGGTCAAAACCACTAGCTTGGTTTCAGTTCTCTTTCTCTTCTGATATCTATCGAAGGTACTAATGCTACCTATTCCTACTTAAAAAAAAAAAAAAAAAAAAAAGAAGACCTTTCCACAGTTAATGTCCAGATATTTTCACTTCTGTCTTTTATGAATCCTTTTTGTGATCTTCAGATCTTCCTGCCTTCTTGAATATTCTTTTTCTCTCCTTCTAGTTCCTGTCTGCAAAGTAGAATCACTTGGGGTACTTTTCAAACAAGTTGAAGCTGTGGCCTCATCTCAGCCCAATTAAATCAGAATCTCTTTGAGGTGGAGCCCGGGTATCAGTATTTTTAGAAGTTCCTAAGATGATTCTATAGACAGCCAGAACTGGAGGCTTATATGTTTTCCAGAAGCTAAGCATTCCTATGTGCATAAGCATCACCTAGGAAGAGTCCTCAGGATGCAACCCTTCAAGGCCTGCTTGCCAGGTATTTTGATTCAGTAGGATTTGAGTGGGATCTATGAATTTGCATTCTTAAAAAGAGAACCAGATGATTCTCATAAAGTGTTGCTCAAGGGGCCCCTTTTAAGAAACATGACTTTAACAGTGTTCATCTGTCCCCTTTCGTTTAGAATACTTTCAAAACTGCCTTCTAAGTTTCCCTAACTGGATGTCACCGTCACCTTAAACTTACCATGTCTGAAATAAAATGTATTACCCTGTTCCTTGCTGTACCTCTCCTGAACCCCATAGCTTGTATCGTATTCCTGCTCTCTGATGATGGCGTCACTGTTTACTCTGCATCGAGGCAGAAACTTTTGAGCTGGCGTCTTTCTTTCCTAATTCTTCACATCACATTAGATACAACCCTTTGATTCTACTTAGGAAATATCTCCAGAAAAACTCTTCCTCCTTCTCGTTACATTGTTCAGGCTTTTGCTTACATGAGTGCCAGTATTTCCACATTGCTGCCAGAATGAACTTGCTGTTGATAAAATGCACAACAGATTAGAAGGACTAACCTTCAGTTAAGCACCTAGTATATGCCAGACATTGTACTAAAAATTACGCCTGTTTAATTCATTTACTCCTCACCCTCCTCACCCTAGCGCTTTGCCCAAGGAACTATGTTGTCTGTTTTACCGATGATGGTCAGGTAATAAGGAACTTGCCTAAATTTACAAACCTAATAAGCAACAGAGCCAAGGTTTGGGTCCAGGCACATGTGTTTTGAATCACTCCACTGTCCTGATGCCTGATCACATAGTTTTCCATCTTTAAGGTCTTGGCTTGTTCTACATTGCCTACAGAATAAAACAAAAGACTCTTCAGCACAGCACACGAGGCCATTCAGATTATCTCCATCTCCCACCCTCTCCAACCTTATTTCCTTCCCCGCTCCTTCTTAGCTCTGGCCTCGGTGAGATTCACATGCTCCCTTCCTACCAGGTTCTAGAATGGTTCCACAGCTCCGCTACATCTACCGTATCTTGCCTCTCTGATCCTTTCTCTCCCTCCCTCTCTCATCTGACCAGGCAAAGCCTGGCCATCATTTTGAAATAAGCTCAGTTATTACTAATTCTATAAAAATGTTGCAGGTGCTTTCAACAAATAGGCACCAGTTCGTTATGCAACACCATTCTTTCAATTTATCTAAAAAATTAAAAAAAAATAAAAGGTCTGGAATAAGTCATAAGAACATAACAAAAGGCAGTTAGTTGATGGGGTTTGGGGAAGGGGTGATGTAGAGGGGGAAAATCCATGGAGATGGCAGAGAAAAGGGTTGGATGTGTGACTTTTCACTGATTATCTTTTATATTTGTTATTTTTTGACCCATGTGAATGTGACATCTCTGACAAAAATAAGCAAATAAATCGATAAAAGAACTTCAAAATAAATAAATAAATATATATATTATTTTTTTTAATGTTTATTTATTTTCATGCACAAGAAAGAGCGCAAGCAGGAGAGGGGCAGAGAGAGAGGGAGACACAGAATCTGCCTCAGGTTTCAGGCTCTGAGCTGTCAGCACAGAGACCCCCACGGGACTCGAACTTGTGAACAAGAGATCATGACCTGAGCAGAAGTCAGATGCTCCACCACCCAAGCCACCCAGGTGCCCCACTCTTTCAACTTCTTAAAGACAAGTACTATATACTATTCATTTTAGTACCAGTCTCCTAGAATAATGTCTATATCAGTTTCCTGAAGAAACTACACAAATTAACACACACTTGGTGGCTTAAAAGAACAGAAATTTCTTCTCTCATTTTGGGAAGCCAAAAGTCCAAAATTAAGATATCAGCAGGGCCAAGGCATCTGGGTGGCTCAGCTGGCTGAGCGTCCAACTTCGGTGCACGTCATGATCCTGTGGTTTATAAGTTCAAGCCCCCGATTGGGTTCCCTGCTGTCAGTGTAGAGCCCACTTCAGACCCTGTGTCACCTTCTTTCCCTGTCCCTGCCCCCACTCATGCTCTCTCTTTCAAAAATAAGTAAACATAAAAAAAAAAAAAAAAGATCTCAGCAGGGCCATGCACCTTCTGAAGGCTCCGGGAGGAATCCTTCTTGGCTTCTTCCAGCTTTGAGTGGTTCCTAGTATTTTTGGCTGCTAGCAACATAACACTTTTGTCTTCACATGGTCTTCTCTGTGTTCCTTTCTGTGTCCTCGCCTCATTTGTCAGGGCACTGGTCATTGAATTTCAGGTCCACCTTACATGGAAGTTGATTTCCTCTTGAAATCCTTGATGAATTACATCTGCAAAGATCTTATTTCCAAATAGTGTCACATTCTGCTACGCCAGGTGGACATGAATTTGGGACGACACTATTAGATCTACCAAAATGTCTAATAAAGAATAGTTAATAAATGTTAACTGATTATTTGGTAGGAGGTAGGCAGAATGAACACATGACTAATGAAGCAAAGGACTTATATCTAAAATCTATGAAGAATTATTTTAATCAATAAGACAGTCTGATATTTTTAACTTTCTATTTTTCCTTTGTTTTTTAAAAAATTTATTTTTTAATTAAGAAAAATTTAATTATTTTTATTTGAGAGACAGAGAGAACAACTTGGGGAGGGGCTGAGAGAGAGGGAGAGAGAAAGAATTCCAGGCCGACTCTGCACTATCAGGGTGGAGCCTAATGTGGGGCTTGGACTCACAAACCGTAATCATGACCTTAGCCGAAACTAAGAGTCAGAGCTTAACTGACTGAGTCACCCAGGTGCCCCCAAAACTTTAATTTTTTAAGTAGTTTAAGTTTTACATCAAAATTGAGAAGGAGGTATACACATGCATAGCCTGCCCCTTATCAACATCACTTACCTGAAGGGCACATAAACCTATACGGACACTTTATAATCAACGGAAGTTCATAGTTTACATTAAGGTTCACTCTTGGTGTTGTACATTCTATGGATTTGGACAAATGTATCATGTATCCATCATTATAATATCTTCTAGGGTGTTTTCACAGCCCTGAAAATTCTCTGTACTCTACCTACTCATCTCTCCCCCTCACCCCAGAGAGAATTCCTTTAAACTCTCACCCTGGGGGCGCCTGGCTGGCTCAGTCAGTTAAGCGTCCAACTTCGGCTCAGGTCATGATCTCACGGTCCGTGGGTTCAAGCCCCGCGTCGGGCTGTGTTGACAGCTCAGAGCCTGGAGCCTGCTTCGGATTCTGTGTCTCCCTCTCTCTCTGCCCCTCCCCTGCTCATTTGCTCGCTCGCTCTCTCTCTCTCTCTCTCTCAAAAATAAATAAACATTGAAAAAAATTAAACCCTTACCATGTTCACCATAGTGGAATTTTTACCAGCTGCTCACTCCCCCTAAGAATGCTGTGCCTTACCCCTCTTTCTGACCCTCTTTCTCTCCTCTATTCTCAGCCTTCTCGCCCATGTTTTCTTCCCTCCAAATAGCTTGTCAACAGGAATTCTAACTCTGATAAAGTAACATTTCTTCACTTCCTTACAAATATAAGTGATTAACACCTACTTGTGAGATTCACTGGATCCTCTCAAGTCCAGGTTAATACTAAGGATAATGTATTTGTTTATTTGAGTGAAAAAATAATTATCTTATTATTTTTTTTCATTAAAGTATCATTTTATCCCATCATTCCAAAATGATTTTGGGATACAAAAATATTTTCCATTTTATTTATCTATTTATTTATTTATTTATTTACAGTAAAACCTTGGTTTGGAAGCATAATTCATTCCTGAAACATGCTTGTAATCCAAAGCATTTGTATTTGAAAGTGAATTTCCCCATAAGAAGTCATGGAAACTCAGATGATTTGTCCACAACCCAAAAATATTCCTATGAAAATGATTATAATACTGTAATATAATACAATATAATAAAGAAATTCAAAATATAAAGAAAAATAAACAAATTAACCTGTACTTACCTCTGAAAAACTTTGTGACTGATGCAAGGGAGCCAAGGGAGGAGGGTTATTGTGTAGGATGACTTTCACTATCACTAACGGAATCACTGCTATCTATTGGCTCGATGGAATCTTTTTCCTTTTGTGCAACTTTAACAAGGAACCTATCTAATGACCTAGAATGAAACAAAGCATTCCTAAGCTTACTCTTGTATGGAGAAGTAAAGGACTGTCCATACGTGCTTTGAAATGACAAAAAATATACTAGTGCCAGTTGTGGGCACCTTCCAACGTTCTGAAAATTCACTGATTTCTGCCAAATACCATGGCCTGAGACTGAGCATCTGAGCACGGGAGATGATCACCCACAATCCCACAGCGAGAGAGGGAGAGAGGGGGAGAGAGAGAGAGAGAGAGAGAGAGAGAGAGAGAGAGAAGAACCAATGGCTCAGTTGTGATCATGTGACATTTGATGTCATTACTGGTATTGCAACACATTGCTCATTTATCAAGTTAAACTTTATTAGAAATGTTTGTTCATCTTGGGAACACTCGCAGAACAAGTTACTTGCAACCCAAGGTTTCACTGTATTTATTTATTTTAGAGAGAGAGAAAAAGAGAGTTCGCGAGTGGGAGAGGGGTAGCGGGAGACAGAAAGAGAATATTAAGCAGGCTCCACACTCAGCACAGAGCCTGAGGTGGGACTTGATCCCATGTCCCTTGGATCACCTCCTGAGCTGAAACCTAGAGTCAGGACACTCACCCAACTGAGGCACCCAGGTGCCCCTGATTTTTCCATCTTACCATGAGAATGAGAATGACTAATACCCACTGGTAATTCATGAAAATGGACTGGGGGAAAATCCCAATCTGCGGGAAAAATACTTCAGCCATTCCCAACATTGGTCCTTTTCTCACTAAAGCATAATGCTAAACTCTCAGTGGATTTCCTTAATACCAAAGAGCAGCCATGTTCCTTTGCCGGCTCTAAAACACAACCATCCTATTAAACACAAACCCCTACTTAACTCATAATGTCAATTTTTACTGTTTTTATTCAGTGATCCTAAAGTAAAATTCCTTTTCTCCACAAAAACAAATAGATAGAGAGTTAAATAAATCCTACCTCTTGCAGTCAATACTTGCATAACCTTAAGCAAAGTCACCAAGCCTTTGTTTCTTCATGTGTAAAACTGGAATAATAACGATAGCAGTAGCTACCTCATAGAGTTTGCCCGGAAGACTAAGAGAGAAAATCACGTGAAAGTGCTTAGTACTGTGAATGGCACATAGTAGGTGCTCATTAGAATTAGCTATTATTATTTACACCAAAGTATAATAAATGAAGCATAAAATCATGGGGAAAAGAGATGGAAATAAAGAAGGCATAAAAGAAACAATAAGATCCTCCACTCCGGGCTGCACTGATGATCAGGGTTCTAACAAAGTAGGTGTTCCTCTTGCCCTCACTCTTTCTCCTTCCACAATAAAGCAAAACTCTTCTCAGTAACACACTAACTAACTGTCGGAAACTGATCTTCCACCGACTCTGTGACATAAACATTGCTTCCTCTGAGGCTGTTTCTTGACCTTGTAGCCATCTTGACTGGCCATCTCATCTCTTCTAGCTGAAGCCCCTGCTGTTATTCAATTAAGCCTGGATACCAGACCAGAGGCTCCTGGATGGAGAGTCCCCAGCCCAGATCTCCTGTGGGTACAGCACAGAACACACACAGACAGAGCAGAGCGACTAACAGTTGGATTTAGAGCTTTCTGGTTCACCCTGCACCGCAGGCAAAAAGCAATGTTCCTTTGGGTTTGCACAGTGTCTGGATGGAGTGAGTCATTTAATCCCATAAGGTAAATAACATCACATTTTAAATGGAACTCATTAAATACATTCATAAAAGCAATTAAGATATTTCAGTAACACCACAAAGCATTTATGCAACTCATAAAAAATACTGTTTTACTGACGACCAGCCTTCAAACACAGCTCTGAAATAGCACGTTTATCTTTAGCCTATTGATTAAAGAAATAGGATACGTTACAACCAAATTTTGGCATGTTTCTAAGTATTTTCTGAGCATTTTAGATTGTTTGTGATATGAGATTTGTGAGTCAATCTCAATAATCAACATTATATCTTCTAGAATCATTAAAAGATTTAGGGAGAAAAATGATATGTATGGTGGTTGCACATCTAGAAGGAAACAACCAGAAAGGAATCGAATGATCGTAAAACACTATTTTCTAAAAGCAGACAAATTATTTAAAAGCACATATAAGCCAATGTTTCTATAAACTTACTGCCTGTACTCACATATACAGCCAGAAATACTTCCTCCTCTATGTTTCCACGGCATTTTGAAAATGCTTCTATGATAGGACCTTACAGTGACCCTGAGCACAGTCTCCTCCGTGGGTCTTGTGAGACGATAAGCATTAGAAGAGAAGGCAGTGTAGCAGATCACCTGCAGGTCAGGCCAGGGGAGAGGACAGTAGGGCAGGTCACATGGGGGCAGACTCAGAAATCCAACAACCTTGACTTCTGACCTCTGCCCTACCATTTACTCACTGTAGATCTTGGAGCAAGTTCCTTCACCTTCCTGTCCTGTTTTCTGGGGAGAAGCAGTTGAGAAATATAAGTGCCTAATAAATAGTGACTACAGATGGCATCATTGAAATATGCCATATCTTTGGGCCATTTAACCTTGTAAATGACTGCTCTCCTCTTTGCTTTGAATTCTGGGAGCTTACAGAACAGTTTTTCTGAACATCTCTAGGAACTGCAACTGCATGAACCCAAATGGTACAAATCTCTGGCCTTATTTGTTAATATTTTACAGCCCTTATGTTTCTTTTCCTTCAACAGGCTCAGTTATCTGCTTATAGTAAAAATGTGTTTTTGTGCATGTGCGTGCATATTATTTCAAATATTCTGTGGAATGGGTGTGTATGAGAATGGAAGAGAGTAAATTCTGTCTAGTGCAAATAAATAATCATGGTTACGCAATTATAGTTGCTTTGTGTTGTCTCCATAGCAGATTGTGAACTCCAAACTCCAAACTCTTCAAGCAACATGTCGCTTTCACTGCTGTCTTCACCTCTGTTTTCACTATTGTATCCAATGATTGTTAAAGAAAAGGGTCTTTTTTGTACCGTATTATGTGTTCTTTTGCTTTGACCAGTAAGCAATCTGCTCAATGTTTTAGAAACATAGAAAAAACAAAATCTCGTGAGTTTTATCTAAGGTCATGATCTCACGGCCAAGAGATCGAGCTCCGTGTCAGGCTCTGGGCTGGGCATGGAGCTATCTTGGGATTGTCTATCTCCCTCTTCCTCTGCCCCTACCCCACACACTCTTTTTCTCATTCTTACTTAAAAAAAAAAAAGATAACAGTAAAGTCAGCTTTTAATCAGTAAATAAATTATGAAGAAAAATAAACAGGGAACAGTTACACAGGATGAACTTGGACACTCAGTCCTCATTCCATAAACAAGCTCAAAATTCAACTAATGCTTTTAATAGAATCTACATAGCGATCATTTGTCTCGGAAAGAGATAATAAATTAATGGTGTAAGCAGCAACCAGATTTATATATACATTAATGTCCTCATTTATGAAAACTAATTTGTGTGGTAAGGAAAAAAAAAACCACTGCAATGCCTTTCTCAATTTGTTCCTATGATCTCATTTACCTTATTAGTATATGTTATTATTTATTATTTGTAAAATTAATTGATTTCTCTTTTGCTCCACACTTTTCTCTGATTTTCTAGAGGGGGCAACAGCAGCCTTCTCAGTTCTGAAAGGCACAGGGAGCCAGGAGTGACTGAAATGCTGACTAATGGCTTTGTGCCCATAAGTGCCGTGATTTCGCCTCAAAGCTCTGTAAAATGAACTGCAGAACGGCTGAAAACAGGCCCGGCTATTCTCAGCACAGACTGACAATTTGTGCTAAATTGTATCAAATTTGGGGATCCAGAAAAATGCCCACTTGGGAGGAAGTTTAACTCACCTGGTTTCTCTGAGTAACAGATAAATCCCAGTAGAGGAAACAGTTTTCAAATAAAGAAAAGGAAACTTGAAATTATCTAATCCTCAGGATTTGTGTGGATGCTCCCTTCCCTCGACTCCTCCTTCCACTTCTTTCAAGAAAAGAATCGTATGTTCTAACCTACGTGTGTTCACTTTTTTTCCCCACGTTTGTGCCTGATTTTAACAGAATACATGTGCCAGTATTACTCTGAAAGTTAGAACAGGGGGCGAAGCATTCTCTTGGTATTAATAAGTAAAAATTTTTAAAAAGATCATCTTAACATAAGATAACAATGTAGGATCTTTCTGGAAAATATCACAAGGCCTCATGGTATCTTAAATATTCATTTAGCCAAGTTAAACGGCATAATTACATTAAATCAGCTACCAACGGTGAGTGTGCATTAGGGAAGGGAAAATTCCAAACTGACTGAAAAAAAATTACATTCAGTAACTAATACATGACATTGCTCAAAGTGTTCCAATGAACAAATAAGAGCCCAAACGTCCATCAACAGATGAATGGATAAAGATGTGGTTTATATACACAATGGAATACTACTTGGCAATGAGAAAGAATGAAAACCTGCCATTTGCAGCAACGTGGATCGAAGTAGAGGGTATTATGCTAAGTGAAACAAGTCAGTCAGAGACAGGCAGATACCGGGTGTTTTCACTCATATGTGGAACTTGAGAAACTTTACAGAAGACCGTGGGGACGGGGAAGGGAAAAATAAGAGTTTCAAACAGAGAGGGAGGCAAACCATACAAGACTTAAATACAGAGAACAAACTGAGGGTTGATGGTGGGGGCGAGCAGGGGAGAGGGGAAAATGGGTGATAGGCTTTGAGGAGGGCACTTGTTGGGATGAGCACTGGGTAAGCGATGAATCATGGGAATCTACCTCCGAAACCAAGAGCACACGGTATACACTGTATGTTAACTAACTTGACAATAAATTATATTACAAGAAGAAGGAGGAGGAGGAGGAGGAGGAGGAGGAGGAGAACAAGGTAGTTAGTCTCAATTCTTCCCGGTCCTCTCTTACCCAGCTATTGTTTTGAGTCTCCTGACTCTCAGTGTGCTTTTTATCTCCTCTTCAGACTTCCGGTATATTTATGATCCTCAAAATTCCACCCTCACATTTTTTGTGTTTTCAAACATCCTCTACACCCTAATGACTTCTTCTGCTTCATCTTTACCTTTCACAGGTGAGTTTCATTCCTGTGTGTCTAACAGTGCACAGGACATTTCTATCTAAACCTGTGCAGCTCTCTCAGGGGCCACTGGTCCACATGAATTGCTCAGCCAGCCACCCTCAACCCTCTACCCCCAATATTCAATGGGTCAACTATATCTCTGAATTCTGCTTTATATCTAGCTCCTTCTCTCAGTAGTATTTTACCTTAAACAAAACTCCCCTTAGCTACTAATTGGCAAACAATTGCATTCTACTTCAGGTGATCTCCCTAACCAAACCTCTGTCTTCCAGCCCACAAACCCTTCCATGTAATGTCATCGTTTTGTTTCAAAGTTTTCAATAACCTTTTCCTGTCGATAAGAGAAGATGAATGGCCTCATCACAATACTCATTCATCCGTCTATTCCTTCATCTGTTTATTTTCTCAACAAATATTCATTCATCCCTTTCTAAAAACGAGGCACTGTACTGAACATGCAACGGGGAGTAGAAGGCAAGACTATGCCTTCTCTGAACTATGGCCCTATGAACTAATCCACCCTCTAGCCTCATCCCCCTCCTCTCTCCATACTACACCTGTACCCTATGCTCCATTCACACCAAATTTCCCAGAGTTTCCTAAATAAGCTCTGTACTTTCTACCCATGTCTTCACACATCCTCGACTTTCCGTTAAAATGAACTTCTCCTTTGTTTTCCTCTGAATTCGAGTTCCTAATTGTACTTGAAGACCAAAGTCAAGTGTCACCTCCTCTGAGAAATATTCCCAGGCTGTCCCAGAGGGGATGAGCTACTCATTTAGAACTATCATTAGGGCTTTATTCCTAACACAGCCATCCTTCAATTAAATAAACTTTATTCAACATCTAAAACATAGCCAATAGCTAAGTGTTGTATGATTGACTGTTGTTTCCTATTTTGCAGTTCCCAGCACCTCAAATAATGCCTTTCAAACATTAAATGTTTGTTGCGTAATTTTTTTTTTCTAGTTCCACTTCACAAATGTAGAAAGCAAACTAATTTGTTAAAAGAAATTGTCTAATTCTAGTGGTGGAGGCAAGACAAATGAATTTAAGATAAACCCTACTCCTAGCTTTTCTGGATAAAAGGGAAAAAATTGTCATTGACAATTTTAACTATTGTTATTGTATTCATGACCGACTTTGAAGGTAAGTGATTGACCTAAATGAAAAATCTGGTGTCGATGAACGTATTGATTGGTTTCAGAACGTGAAGACAAGGTGATTTTCTCACATGTGCAGCTTTGAGATGTTCTAGGAAAAGCATGTGCTTCCACATAATTTACTCTCAAAAGTTAAGGATTTTGTGAGCACCTTTCTAATTACATTTTAAGATGTAAATATGCAAAATGACCTCCTTTGACCATATCAGCAGTAGCTGTCTTATTCTCAACCTGCCACTTCTTGAAAGAACATTAGTTTTTACCAATGGCTACTATTCACATAGTTGAAAATAAATGTCCCCCTGGTCCCCTGGTGTAACTCAGGGAATTGACAGGGTATAGTATATTCTCCTACCCAATTTCTCCTTTGCTCCTTTGCTCCCCACAGCCACCCCCATCCCTTTCCAAGCCACCAGAGTAGAAACTAACTGATAACGTTCTGTATTCTTCACCAGTAGCTGGTCTATTATGATCTAAAACTGGGCTTCTTGCTGCCGAGTGGAAATCCCATGAGCACCTATAGCTACATCATTCAAAGACGAGCAGCCAGGGATTCTGAAGCAGAGGAGTGCAGGAGCGGGAAGAGGCTCTCATGGGGCATTTGTTTCTTGCAGATCCACAAAGCCAAAGTCTTCCTGGCTGCTTTTCATACATGGGTTCATTCTTTGTTAAAAAGATATGGCATAAGGCTTAGTGGGTATACAAGAACTCAAGGCTGTTGGATTGTATAGAAAGGGGGGAAAGGTATTTTGTCAGCTTTCGAGATTTCTTTTTCAAATGTGACCAGACATTCATATACGCATACTGACTTTCATTTAAATCAGCAACATGCAAATTGCATATTCATCTAGCTATACATAGGGCAGGCACTGTTCATAGAGATACGGCTATGCATTACAGGCACAATTCTGGTGAAAGGAAATCTTTGTTTAAAAAAAAAAGTACTGGAGGTGAAAAGAAACAAGTGTTATAAACCAAATATAATTTGAGATGAGGACTCCTGAGATGCGGTTCTTATTTCTGGTTGCCTAGTACAAAACCAAATTTCTCATGATTGTTTAAAAACATCAGTACAAACTCCACCATAAGATACAAATGTTTGTTTGCTGCATCGGTGCAGCTAGTTTTCCTAGCAAAACCTTTTAGTTGATTATGAGTGAGTCATATTTCCAAGCTGGCTTATTTTTAACAACGAATTCCAATGTTGTCAGGGTTATTTTTGTGGATGAATGTGCTGGATGTCATTCCAGGCTCTGTGTCAAATTCATCAGCATCAAGCTTCATACCTATAATGTCTAATGTTGAAATAAAATAATAAAGTATCTTTATTTATATACATTTTATATTTCTTATACAATAAAAGAAACTATTTTCATCAGTTGCTTTTAGTCAGTGATTATCTCTTTAACATCCTGAGAAACATCAAATTTATACTTAATTATAATACTCTAAAGTAACGGTGAATCTGCCTGCACATTCCCACCCCCATACCTACTTCTGAGTCACAGGGAAGAGTTGTGGAATGATTCAGCTTCAGCTTGATCCCAGGTACATAAGAGGACTCTCTTTTCTTCTATTTTTATAACACATGGAAGTTTTGGAAAACTATGGCCCATCTCTCATTCTACCTTTGCTGGACTCTCAATCTTTTATTGTTAGTGTCTAATAATCCCCTTCTAAGAGAGGCTATAGACCCCATAAAAGTAAAGATTGTTGTCTCCTGGAGTCCATTGTCAGGAAGGAGGATGGTGCAAAGAATTGTATGGACACATCTATGTTTGAATAATAAGCTAAAAAGAAACAATAAGTAAATTGCTTAGATATCTTAGTCTTCATTTATATATTCGTATTTGTTAAAAGGTGAATAGCTAAGTAAATGTTGGAATTAAACATCCATTTGATAACAAAGCAAATGTAAGTAATTGAAGTAAAATTTAAACAGAACAGAATATAGTCTAGAGTCCACAGAGAGAGAAAGAGAGAGAGAGAGATCTAGTGGCCTGCAACATGCAGTCAAACAATGTAATGGAGAGACCTCTTTGGGGCAGAAAAGTAGAACTGTGACCATTCCTTCTTCAGCAACAAAAACTTTCTCACATTCATCTTTAAAAGGAATGGGGGAAATGAAAGAGAAATTTGCTCCACTGTCAATTGCACTGACTTAGATTTGGGAAATACAAGTAAATATATGCGGTGACATGATACAAATAGGGTACACACCATCTGCCCGGTCCCATACTCTGTACATCTTGACATTTTCTCATTTCAGGAGCTTCCAAAGCTAGGGAAATACGTACACTGGGATCACTGGACAAAACCTTTATCATCTTGATTTTCACTTCAAAGTGCTAAGTCCAGGTGTAAATACTTTTCCTATAAAGAAAGGTGTGTAAGAATGTGCAATCCTACGGAACTAATTTTGTACTGTTCTCCTCCTGTCTTCAACCCCGCTTTCTCACTACAAGCTGGCAAAGGAAGGAACAGAGTTAACAAGGGCAAAGGAACGCCTGGTAAAGTTTGATTACGTAAGTGTGGGAAAGCCTTGTGGGCTCCTATGTGGAGCCCAAGGAAATAAATGAGATCCTTTGCCAGAATGCAAAAGCAGCAATATCACTCAGGAGCAACAAACAGGGGCAGGTTCAGTAGAGAAGACAGGGCACAATATTCCTTTCAGTCTCCCTAGTTCTACCCCACAACTCTCCAGAAGCACAGAGAACACAAGATAATTTCCCCAAACTTCCCATGCCCCCAAAAGAATTGTGTAGATGCTGAGATTTGGTCAACATAAAGAAAGGAGGCCTTGCAGTCGGGACAAAGAAGCTACTGCGCTCCTGACTGAAGACCTGACTCTGTGCACAACTGTGGCCATTTCAGCCAACGGTGTCATGGCCAGACATTTCTCCATGCCGCCATGATGCTATGGGAGTCCTGGGAATTAAATGGTGCTCATGGGGGTAGAAGAAGAAGGAAAAGCTTTAATTCACTGAGTTAAAATCTGGAATGACAGAAAATCCAGAACTGGCTAACACATGTTCAGCCATCAGGTGGAACGAGGACTCAATAAAGAGATGTGCAGCGTGATGGACAAAGTTCCACAGCACAGCTAGGAAGCATTCACATCGATTAGCATATATTGTAACTCCATTTGGCAAGCTACATGCTGAGGATGACAAGCATAAGTGTAACTAAACAATCCTTAAAGTGTCATGAATACCTGAGAAGAGATAAATACAAGTTTAATGCATTTTATCTAAATTGAAGGCAGCTAAAATAGAGGAGGCGGCAAAATACACTGTAGACACAGATGTGACCAATAATTTCCTTGAAAATATAGTTTAAAATCATTATTAATATTTTATATCAAATGAAAATATTATATTACTATTTAAATTTCACTGTTCCTAACAACACCATCACCAGGAGGGAAAATGAGATGTTGACCTACTATATTAGGACATGTATTTTAAATTTCTGCACACTGAGTCATCCCTTTACTTTACCAGAAATATTTACTCAGGAGATGGGTCAATGATTAAGGAGTACAGGATGATTAGAAAAAGTGTAACCTTCTGATCTATAAGAAAACATATATATAGGATTTTGCTGTAATTATTATCACTATTTTCATTATTTTGCTGTTATTTAGGAAGAGGCATTGTATGTGGTTATGAAAATGGTCTCTGGGGTCAAATTCCAATTCATTCACTTACTAGCTATGGGATTCTGCAGCAGGTTGCTTAACCTCTCAGTTTACCCATCTGTAAAATGAAGATATTCACTGTATCCACCTCTCAGGGATGTTAAGAGAATTGAAAGAGGTATGACATAATAAAGCACTTGGAACAGAGTCTGACACATAGTAGGTGCTATTTAGGTGCTTATATTTACATATATTACTACTGGTAGTATGTTTGCTGACATCTAAACGATATGGTATTTTATGACTTTAAAACCATATCTATGCACACTTACTGACTTTAATCTTCATAAGAGCCCCTGCGAAGGAGGTGACATTGACTACCATTGTTAAGAAAGAGTACTGAGGTTTGGAGAGATTAAGTAACATCTCGAGTGAATGAAAGAGAATAGGATTGGAACCCTACACTCCCGAATTCAGATTCAGAGCTGTTGCCACAATATTTGTATTCAAAGCTACACGTGACGTGATAAGGAAACATAAAAAAAAGGTAAGTAGAGTGAATACTCCTTTATCCAGAGACATCGTCTATGTGGGACTGTAAATCAATGATGACATTCGCATCAGAATAGGGAAAGAATAGGGTGTTCGAGAAGAAGTGGTCGTGGGTCACGATGGAAGAGACCAGCCTGGAGGAACTGAGATCCACCGAAACACACAGAGACACCTAAGGAGCCCTCTCTGTACAGGAGGTACTGGGTGCACAAAGCAACAGCCTACTGTAGACTGAAAGGCTGAACAGGGAGATAACTTGGCAGTCTTGGCATGGAAGATCTTCTCTCTAATCACCGTAACTGAAGTTGGATAAAATTTACAATGACCTTATGTTTCAGCTATTAATAGGACCTTAACAGACACCTCACCAAAGAAGATATACAGGTAGTACAGAAGCATATAAAAAGGTGCCCACATCATACATCATCAGGGAAATGCACCTTAAAACAATGCTGAGAGTGGCACCTGGGTGGCTCAGTTGGTTAAGTGTCTGATTTCAGCTCAGGTCATGATCTCACAGTTTGTGAGTTCAAGCCCCATGTTGGTCTCTGTCCTGAAGGCTCAGAGCCTGGAACCTGCTTTGGATTCTGTGTCTCCCTCTCTTTCTGCCCCTCCCCCGCTCATGCTCTGTCTCTGTCTCTCTCTCTTTCTCTCAAAAATAAGTAAACTTTTAAAAAAGTATATATATATATATATATATATGTGTATATATATATATGTATATATATATATGTGTATATATATATGTGTATATATATATATGTGTATATATATATATATGTGTGTATATATATATATATATATATATATAACCAACAGCAAAGAGATACTATTGCACATCTGTTAGAAGGGCCAAAATCCAGAACACTGACAATACCAAATGCTAGTGAGGATGTGGAACAACAGGAACTCTCACCCCTTGCTGGTGAGAATGCAAAATGGTTCAGCCACCTTGGAAGATGAGTGGTTTCTTAAAAAACTAATCTATGCTTGCCAAATAACTCAGAAATTGTGCTCTTAGTTATTTACCCAAACGAACTGAAAACTTAACATCCACACAAAAATTTGCATACAGATGTTATTGCAACTCTATTCATAATTGCCAAACTTGGAAGCAACAGAGGTTTTCTTCAGCAGGTGAACAGACAAATTGTGATACACCCAGACAATGGGATATGATTCAGTGCTAAAAAGATACGAGCTACTGAGCCATGAAAAGACATGAAGGAATCGTAAATGTGTATAACTAAGTGAAAGAAGCCAATCTGAAAGTCCACCTAACTCCAACTACATGACATTTTGCAAAAGACAAAACTATGCAGACAACAAAAAGATCAGAGGTTGCCAGTGTTGGTGGGGATTAAGGAAAGCCACACGAATAAGCAGAGCAGAGAGGACTTTCGGGGCAGTGAAAATATTGTGTGTGCTATTATAATGGTGGAGACATGTCATTATACATTTGTCCACACCCATAGAACGTACAACACCAAAAGTGAACCGTCATGTAAACATATGAACTTTGGCTCAATCTAACGTGTCAATGTAGGTTCGTCCTTGGTCAACGAACAAACAAAACAAGCATCATTCTGGTAAGTTATGTGGATAATGGGGGAGGTTATGGATGTGTCGTGTCAGAGAGCATATGGGAAAACCCTATATATTTTATTCCTCTCAATTTTGATGTAAACTGAAAACTACTGTAAAAAAATCAAGTCTTGAAAGAAAAAACTATACGAGTAAGACTTAATAACAGTACTTTGAATGATGTCCTGAGAAATGTCCAAGGTTAAAAATCTGTCAGTTCAAAGAAATATGAAGGCCAATATTTGCAAGATTATGCTGGAAGGTAATGGAAATAATCCTCACAATTAGATAATACAGCCTTTCCATATTAACATAAATGATATTTAAAAATTGAAACATTAAACCATAGTAAGCATAAGCTTCAATATTAATGGGGCACATAAACAGAAAAAAATGGTTTTGTGCTATTTAATCTCAAAAATGGTTTAATGACCCTTATCTGATTATGAAAACAGCACAAGCAACTGTATTAGATAAATAGGACATTAAAAATACTGCTAACTGTTAAGCAGCTTGAAAATATCCAAATGAATGTATTTTTAAATCAAATTTAATAGTCACTGAAGGAATATTAAAGAGATGTCCTGGATATGGCTATGACATTGGCAAACATGAACACACACACAGAAAGTTAAAGAAAAGCACAGAATAACAGCTAGGAAAACAAATCACAAAATGAAAGTTAAGAATGTGGTTAATTTAGTTAAGTCTTGGTTTCTGCTGCTTCAGATACATCAATCCTCAGACCAATAAAAATGTTGAATAGTTCAGTATGCTTTTAAAGCATAATTACAGCATCCTAATACGACAAACATGGTCAAATATCTTTCTCTGGAATTCAGTTTTACATTAGGAGTCAGAGCTTCCACGGGACTGGAGAGAGCTTAAGAAACCTTTCATGACACACCATACTTAAGCTACCACCCTTCTTACTACCACTCAACCTGTCTATGAGTGTCATGATCACTAATGAATGAGCATTGTTTGTCCTTCAATATTTGAGTGTCGGTGGGTATGGGTTTGGGACCATCCTGGCTACCCCTCTTATGTGCTCATTCACCAGCCCTTCTCTCTTCTTGAAGTGTTAGTATAATGGAGAAGCACTCACCCTGGAAGCAGATTACTAGGTGTGGGATCTTGTTAAGCTTCAAGACCCCAATTTGTAAACTGGAGCTAATAATAATGTCTCATGGGTGGTTGCATAAAAGAGGTAATTGTGTGCCTGGTAAAACCAAGAAGCTTAATAAATGTTGCTGTTCTACACTTCACACTGTACTTCTAGTTCCTAAAGTTTGCTAACTGGCTGCAATCCCATGGTTCAACTCCCTACTGAAGGCTCCTTGGGAATCTCCCAATGTGGGCCATGGTTCTTTAAGTTGCTCTCCTGGTACTGTAACGGTGCATCTGAAATACACGTTAGATTAATTGCAGTTAGAATATGAGAGAGAAATATGTCATAGATAGTCCCGAAGAGCCAAGTAATCACCCCAAAACATTTGTTTCCATCCCAAGTGCAAAATTAGAATCACCAGCCAATCTCAGTGCCATAACACTGATACCCAAGAGCCGGAAGGGAAGTCTGACTGATGTTAGTTGGCGGGAGCCTGTATTGGCTGCACCGGCCACTGCATTTTTGCGTTTGGCACATTTGGTTTGGCTCCGAAAGTGGATACCACTGGAAAATGATTGCTGGGGCTGAAAAGGGATCTAGAATCAGAAAGGGCAAAACTTTATACCTGTCATTCAATGACATGATACTTAGATGTATTTTCCCCTCACCACTTACCTCACAAAAACTCAACAGTGTTTTCTCTCCTCATTTATCATGGTCTAACCTTTTGAACTGTAATTTGGAGGAACAAACCAAAAATAACCTCAGTTAATAAAACCTTGTTGGCTTGTTTTGTTTTGTTTTCTCCAGGGAGCCGAATGCTTTCATATGTGTTCCCAAAGGAGATAGCTGTCTTTATGAATTCATTTTCCAATTGGAAAATAGAAACAGAATCTAGAAGATTGAGAAAGGCAGTGAGATAATCTAACATGTAATCTGATTGCTAACACTTAGGTTTGTCATCACTTCTCTGAGCTCTGGAAACTTCTCCATTCTTTCCTGAAGGAAATCCAGCAACGGTTTATGCAATTTCTCTCCCTTTTCATTAGGAACTCCTTAATACCTAATCATCCACAGGACTGTTTGTTCTCAGATACAATGTGATTGAACATTTACTATTCTGCAGGTGCAATACTGAAACAAAGTGGATAGGACCAAATGGAGAATGCCGTCGGAGGCCAGCCAATGAATTCTACCACCTGCATATTTCTACAACTACCACATGAAATTATATATGTTAAATGCAACGACCTATGCTTTCCAACTGTGAATTTGGTGAACTCAGTTGTTATTTCTTAAATCTGTCTCTGGAACCACTTCCTAATGGGCTATATATGTGGGTTTTTTTCATTCTTATTCAAATGATTTTGGAACCCAGCAGTTTACATAGAAAAAAAAATATTTTTCCAATCAACATTATTGCATACAATACCCTTAGCAAAAGAGGAAAGTTATCGGATTGTTAAGCAAACAATAGTTGGGCGTGATGTTCAAAAAGATAGGAATGACGGTTTGCATATACAGACAGGGCAGTTAGAAGCTTTCTTTCTTAACCGACAATTATAGATACAGCGCATCAAGTGGGCATGTGATAAATATCAGTGCTCTCTTGACCTACCAAATATATTTGTTTGGGAAAATATAAATGACAAATTGACCTTCAGATTAATAGCTACCATATTGGTAAAGTACAAATCACTTTTAACAGCCACATTACTTTAGTAAAGAGAAGCTTGCTAACTGCTCTTTAATTAAGTACACTAATGACCTTAAGGGGATTAGTAGTCTTGTCTGATAATCAATAAGCATGGCAAGATTGCTGCCTCATAAACTGGGGTGGGAGAACCAAATTAATCTGCGAAGATTAGTTCCCCCTAGCTTTTTCCTTATAGTTTGATTCTTTCCAGTCCTTAGGAAACTCATAATCCCAGGCAAAAAGAACATAGCAATAATCTATTTGTTTTGAAGATGTCTATTTATTCTAGAAAACATGGTTTAAAAACAGTGCCAAGAATCCAAGTGACAAATTAGAGGCCTTTTCCTGCAAATCGTTGCTTGAACAATGCTCAAATAAAATTCTCTGCTGCCCTATTTAATAAGTGATTGACTAATGGATTACAACTGTGCCACGATGGGGTTCAGTTTCTTCATTTGTAAAATGAAGGAGGTCTCTAAGGTCCTTTCCAGTTTCTACATTATATTTTGAACAGATAATAATGGATTTATTTTGTGAATTATCCATTTTTTAGCAGCCAGTCAGCCTTGTACAATTGACTCTGAGCTTCTGGGCTCTCATCTTCGTTTGCTCCTACACGCTCAGCAAAAGCAAATATAATGGTCCAGGAAAGAACATGTGTACTACATTATCAATGTAAAACAAAACAAATAAAGTAAAACTTTGTGCAGTATTTGATGCAGTATGGCACAATGGAGACAGGAGGAGATGGGAGAGGAGGTGGAATTTGGGAATAAAAGCTTTGGAGTCACAACTGTTTTGTTCGATCTACCTTTAAGATGCATGACCTTAGACAAATTGTTCTTCTCTTCTCAACCTCAGTATCTGTGTATGAGAGGGTTAGCATGCACATCATCAGAATTATGGTGAGTAAACGTCCTACATACATATCATATTTTCCATAGCGGAGGCTTAGTAAATGGCAGTTGCCTTTCCCATCTCATTCTTAGACGTTTCTGGGTATCAGATAGATATCACATGCAAATTTACATATATATGTAAATATACAAGCCTGTATACAATATAAGTACATAGTACAAGTCTATATACAATATATGTATAAATGTAAATATAAAGTCTATATACAATATAAGTGTATATGATATAGAAATTCTACACTTATATCTGAGTACTCATCAAATCCTTTAAAAATAGGACCCTGCCTTTTTTATCTATTGTTTTCAGCTCTCAGTGTAGTACCTGGCACACGCACATATCGATCAAACCATTAAGTACATTTTATAGGTAGTTTTTTTGGGAGCATTTTATTTATTTATTTTAAACCTTCAATGTTGTATTGAGGCTACCTGGACAATCAGCCTACTCGCTAAAACAAATACGTAGGATATGATTTTTCTTTAAATATGTCAGCATTACCAGTTTTGTGCTCATTGGTTTACTTATACGATAATTAAGCCTATATCCCAGGGATTGTGTGAAGTAGCTTTAAATATGAAATGATCATAAAAACATTACATAGCTACTTAACATGTGTATTCACATGAGAGGTTTTTCTTAAGGTCTTTTAATAGCCCCATTTAACTCATCCATTATTGTAAATGTATGTCAATTATTATGCAAGGAATACTGTAAGACTTCGTGACTTGGTGGCTGAAAGGTCAGTAAAAGCCACCTTGTCTGCATGAGATAACCCCCTATTTTCTAGGAATATTAAGATAATGTTATAAGAGCCATATTTGCAGAAGCATCTCAGAAACGTCAAAAGCTAAAAAAAAACAAAACCCAAAAACAAACAAACAAACAAACAAAACCAAAATCTCACCCCTGAACTTCTAGCAACACTGCTGATATTTCCGAGATCCTTTATTAGGAACTGGTTATGTAACCTCTTAAGTAACACTTCCATGAGAAGAAAATGAAAAAAAAAAATTCTTTAGAACAAAATCTCTGAGCAAGGGAAAGAAGGAATCCTCCTTCTCTGGGTATAAAAACTGTTCACATTTCCCATGTTCTAAGAGTGAAAAATCCATATAGTTCATGGTAATGAAGCCCATTCTGAAATTATGTGAGATGCTTGATTTCTCCCAAACATTGTGGTGCATATTTTTAGATCCCATGGCAATTCGTATTTTTTCCATTTGTGCAAAAGCAGAGAAAAGGGTCGGCTTGCCTCCGGCACTGGTATAGCTTGTAAATGCTTAAATACTGCTGTATTTCTCTCCCAATAGCTTGTGTCTGGGCAAGTGTTTCTGAAGCTGTTCCTCAGCTTTCTCGCTTGTAGGAGTGGTTAAGAGTCAAGCCCTCTTTCCCTGAGGGCACTTTCTGTAGCACCTGCTCTGATCAGCGAACAGACACTACACTATGCACCCCTTGCTATTGCTTGTGGACTGACTGGGTGTCGCTCTTGGTAATCTGACCTGCCAAATGATCTTTAAAACCTGCTGAAATATGTATGCTTTCGGGCTCACTCCAGAGGTCCTATTGTCAGAACCATAAGCCGGCATCATCCTCCAAGTCATCAACTGAATCGAGTGTGTCATGACAAATTGCAAAATACCTTGTTCAACTGTTTGCGCGTGGATGTGCTAACCTCAATATCAACACACAGTAGCAGGCCATGAGATTCTCTTAATCCCTTTCTTCCAGTCAGTCATTGCCATTAAAACAAACAAATGTCAACCGTTCACACTCATAAAGTTTCCTCAAAGTCTCTAGCAATGGGATACAATAATAACAAGTATAAAATTATCCTAAGTTTCCACGGTACCTTTCAGTGAAGACTTACGAATTCAAAATGTCCAGGGTGCAATGTTGCTACTCCAAGGAACAGCTAGGGAAGATAAGCACTCCTGGAACTAAGACCTCATTCTTGATTTAGCTGAAACAATACCACAAAGTTGTTATACAACTGAAAGAGAGAATGATAAGGTATTATTATTAATTATTCTATTAGATATTTGTGGCAGCAAGAGAATGAAGAAGAACGATAGAACATTCCAGAGTCGATTCAGTTGACGATTAATGGATCTGCTGAGCACCCTTCCTCCTTTCTCACTCGTGCACATGGGCCTGCTTGAAGCCTGAGGGGCCTATAATTTTAGCATTGTCTCCAATGGCATGACTAAAACATCATGGGGAGGAAATGCACAACAGTGAGGAAAGCACAGGTTTTGCTACCACCATCTCCCACGTGAACTCCATGGGACTTGGGCAAATCCCTTCACTTCTCCAGGCCTCCCCTTCCTCTTCCATAAATATCAATATCGCAGGGCTCTTGAAGGTTCAAAGCTGATTTACATGAAGCACCTAGCACCACGCTTAGGTTCAGAATAGTGATTTTTCTTAATGTTTGTATTTATTTTTGAGAGAGAGAGAGAGCGCGCGAGAGAGGAGCAGAGAGATGGGAAGACACAGAATCTGAAGCAGGCTGCAGGTTCCAGGCTCTGAGCTGTCAGCACGGAGTCCATTGCGGGGCTCAATCCCACAAACTGTGAGATCATGACTTGAGCTGAAGTCAAACGCTCAACAGGGCCACCCAGGTGCCCCCAGAATAGGGGTACTTAAATAGGTGCTTTAGTTTTCAAAAATTAAAGAGCCAAAACTTCAGCGGTGCCTGTACCCATTCATCCAGATTAATTCATTAGTAGCAAGTAAGGCCCAAAGAGACCTGAATGGAGAGCAGAGAAGTTTCAGAGAACAAAACTTGTCCCTCGAGGGCCACCAGGAATGGGACCTTACAGAGATCAGGAGAGTGGGAGCTTACAGAAGCGTAAGCAATGAGGATGCTCAGAAGGAGTTTTCTGAGGCATTGAACACAGTTTCTATTGCTCTGGACTAGCCCTCAGTCTGGACGAGGATCATTAATCGGAGAGCAATGAAGTGTTATTAACATCAACTTATGCATTTTATTTTGGAATAGTCCATTTCTGTTTCTTTCTTGTGAGAAACATTTCCCTCAGCATTCTCTCAAATTGGCAAGTTTGTTTGTTTGTTTGTTTGTTTGTTTGTTTTCTCACAATGCTGTTGGAGGGTCCACTGATGGAAGATTCGACCGGAGGCATGAAGCACACCAGAGGTGTGGCCCTGGTTCGCATGCTTCTGTTGGATATATCGATAAACCACTCTGGAATCAGGGTGCAGATGCCTTCTGCCACAGATTATGAACTGGGGGCCAGGGTTGTGAAACTCTGCAAAAAACATTCTTCTTACGTTTTTATTGCCTACAAAATGCCAGGAGAGTTTCCAAGTAAGAGCAATCACTGTTAAAGAAAATGGGACATAAAATAAACTGTTATTACCTGCAAAACAGCTGTATTTCCTTTTCTTCCCACAGATGCACATAAACCCTCTGTATACTCTGACATGAAGAAATGTAATAGAACTTTTATTTCTGTAAACACTAGATATTTGTTCTTTGATAGGTAACATCTGAAGAAAAAAAAAAGTTGTACTTAAAATTTTATCAGCTGTTCCATGATCTCAACATTAAAGAAGGGATCTTGCAAATTGATCTGGTCATTCTTGGTCTAAGTCCGTGGGCTGTCAAGGTTAAGATCAAGTGCTTTGCAGGAGGACAGACTGGAATCCAATCCCACCTCTGCTGCTTAGGACGTAGCATGGGACCTAAGGAAAGATATTTCAGCTCTGCGAGCTTCAATCTCATTGTCAAAGGGTGAACAACCATGGCACCTACCTCACAGGTCTTAGGTACTAAATGAAATATAATATCTAAAGTGCTAAATACAGCACTTTGACCCATGGGAAGCCCCAAATAAATGATAGCTATTATAGCAAAATTGTACCTAGTAAATGGTTGTCTGTCATCATTTCATAATATGTAAGGGGACCTAATGTAGAAGTTAAGGAAATGAGAATATTTTTAATTGCACACTTCTTTTTCCCCTTTTATTTAAACCCATTGCTTGTCCTGATTGTTTTCTTTAAATGCTATGAATGGTTTCCCAGTTCCCGTCTTATAGACATGTTCTTCACCTATCTAGAATTTACGGCTGAGAGAGACCTCATATATAATTTAATGCAACTCCCTTGTTTTCCAGACGATGGAACTAAGCGTTAAAAGATGACATAACTTGTGTGATGTCGCAGGTGTAATCATCAAGACTCCTGATAATTCTGGGCCTCTGTCAGCGTTCCTTTCAGGTAGTGATCTTTTTTTTTTTTTTCTTTAACAGATACTTCAGCTTTATTTGTACAAATAGCCCAGGAGGACAGCGGCCCCATGCAGACAGAAGCCTGGGAGTCACTCCAGTCCTTCTGTCTTCATATCAGCAGACAGAAGTCTCTATGCTAAAGACTTTGTGGGGGCCTGGGTACCTCTGGGGGCTGAAGCCACAGCTGCCACCTGAACCTTGGTTTGAACTTTGGCCTTGGACTTTGGCAGGCAGAGACTGAGAGCCTTGGTGATATGAGCAGAGCACATTTTTTAAGCTTGGGGTGAGCGATGTAGGCGAGTTGACTGAGCTTGCAACTGCTACCCTTTGGGACCGTGGGCTTGATGTCATTGGGCTTTACAGGGGCCTTGCTAGCCTCAGCGTATGCACTCATGGCTTTGGCATTGTTGGTCTCCATCTTCTTCTGATCCTTCTTATTGTGCTTCTTGCAAAGCACGTGTTCCTTAGGAAATTGGGATCAATTCATTTAAGACATCCATGGCTTTGTTTTGATGTCATTTCTGTGCCATTTTAGGGACTGGTTATACATAGTGTGGTTCTTGATTTGGCCATGTCCGCACCAAAGCCATGGCTCCCAAAACACCTAGGACCACCAGGTAAAACTCACTGAACTTGAAGCTAGCTTATTCTCTTCTTTGTCCCCGATATGAATTCTTCTACTTGTTCCTTTTGGTTGCACTATCATTTTCATGACACATAATTAGCATTCTCCAGGTTCTCTGACCTTTTATAGAACTTGAAGACTCCAAACTGGATGTATTCCCCTATTGGTGTCTATTTACAGACAAGGGTTACTGAAGGGCTCCTCCCTGCTCCCTGATTTTCTGGAACACCACGCCAACTCAAAGGACCTTCTCTGACAACTTTTCTGAGCAGCCCTGGTAAAGGTTACGTTCTCTTTTGACCTCTCATAGTTCCAATTGTGTGGTATTTGATCCTCTTTCCTGGGTTCTAAGTCCCTGGACAGAGGGATTCTAGCTCCTGCAGGGTCACATACTCACCCATCTCCCAACGGATCTCCAGTCACAGGACAGTTCCTCTTTCTTTGTTTGTAGGAGAGCACCTCCAAGGGTCACATTAAGGCACACCAGGGACTGCTTCTGATTTCTGAAAAGTAAAGCAAAAGGCAGGAGATTTTGAGTTTTGGTTCTTCCTCCCTTTTAACTCCTAACTGGCTACAATTTAACATATGACAGTGTCCTGTTGTCTTCTTCTTTCATCACTGTCAACTTTTCTCAGTAGAAGTGTCTTCACAGGCCATGGTATAAATATTCAGACAGATTATTTGGCTTAAAGAAGATTCCACTGGTATCCTAATTTAAATTTTTTTAAGTAAATTTAAAGAACTCCTAATATCTAGCAACTTATGCTCAGAAATCAAACACTGGTTCCAAAATCAAGCAAGCACAGAACAAGCTACTTCATCACCTACAATTGTTGAATAAAAGCTTTATATGAAAGAAACTATTTTCCCCTATTGTTTCTAATTTCTGTTATTTTCATCTTGCCTTAGTCACCCATTTGTTCCTGGAGGCCACTTGGCAGGTGGATAAGACACAGACTTTAGAGACATACACCTGGATACAAGTCTTATTCTCTCCTTCTTGTTTTCTGGGTGATCTTTCTCTCTTTCTCGGCTTTCTAACCTAAAAAATGGAGATACTAACATCGATCCCCAGGGTCCTGGAAATATAGACTGAAATAACGATTACTCCCTTCGTCCCTTTAAAAAACTTTCCGTTTTATAGGCTCCTTTCTTGTGAGTCAACTTCTACCCTACCTCTTTTGAGGAAGGCCAAAGAGTATGGATTTGGTGTGTAAAGTTTTATAGATCACGTGTATTGGTTTGAAAACAAAGATGTTAAAATTTGAAAACTGCTTTTTATATAACTTTATTAAAACTGGTCTGAAGTAGTAACTTAACTGTTGACCAGTTTCACTGGGGTTAGGGGGAGGCAGTTTGTGGGGTCTATACAGAAAGCTAGATGATGACAGACTTATTTTCAAGAAAAATACCTCTACTTTTAAACCTGAGTGAAATGAATAGACACCTTCCACTGAAGGGAGGGGCATGGGTAAAAAAATATGAGAACACATTTCTCATCCATAAAAGCACCAGGAAAACTGTATTGAGTCCGGATGGTACCCAGCTCAGACACGAGCCAAGGGAAGGCTCTATGCCTTCAGACAGAAATGCCCTGTAGATTGCATGTGAGGAAACACAAAAAAAAAAGGTCTTAAAAAAATCACAGATGGAAATGTTTGTGGCTGGGTAGAGGAAGAGAATTAGAACTTAGTCAATATTCATTTTTTTTAAGTGTATTTATTTATTTTGAGACAGACAGAGACAGTGCAAGTTGGGAGGGGTAGAGAGAGAAGGGGATAGAAAGAATCCCAAGCTGGCTCCACGCTATCAGCACAGAGACCAATGCAGGGCTCGAACTCACAAAATTGTGAGATCATGACCTGAGCTGAAACCAAGAGTCAGACACCTAACCGACTGAGCTACCCAGGCATCCCAGAAATTAGTCAACATTGTAATAATGATTGTTTTGTAAGACCTATTACTTATTAATTTATGTCTATACTTTCCTTTGAAATATATTGTAAGGTATATGGCGGTCTTAATTTGGGAATTCATGTTGGGAATGTGTCAGTGTTGCTGGGGATTGAAAGAACTAACCAGAAAGGCAAACATCCAGGCACCCAAAAATTGATTTGCATGTTATCAAATGTGGTTTAAAGTACAACTGGGAGGTCAAAAATTGGCCTCTAATTACTATCATTGAGCATGCATTTGGTGCATAGCTTCATTTAAGATCCCCTGAACCACTCTTAACTGTAGAGAACAAAATGAGGGTTGATGGGGGATGGGCTAGATGGGTGATGGGTATTAAGGAGGGAACTTACTGTGATGAACATTGGGTGTTGTATCACTGAATTCTACTCCTGAAACCAATATATTGCACTGTATGCTAACTAGCTAGAATTTAAATAAAAATTTGAAAAGGGGGGAAAAAAGATCCCCAAATCAATTTATGCTCCCTCCTTTCCACTCTTTCCTCAGGGGAGCTAACAGCTAGTTGTTTTCAGTCAAATATTTCTTATTTCTAGAGGGCTGCATCAACCCAGAGAGGCTGGATTAGGACTTTCACTTCACACTCCTTAGAAGCCAGTATTTCCTTTTTGTATGGACTCCCTACAGTTCAATTATTCATTCAAAGCTTCTCCTCTCTCTCTCACCCAAACTATAGGAATGCAGGGAAGAGGTCTGGTTTCTCACATCCTTCTCCAGATACCACAGCAGCCAGTGCATGATGGGCTCTCGGCCTGTGTAACAGATGTTGTCCTATGCACATGTCACGTGGTCATGAACAAAACCAACACAAATCCTGCTTCGTGGAGCTTACCTTCTATGAGGGGAGACAGGCAATAAGCAAATAAGAAGGGAATTCTCTAGAGAAATGTTTGAAGGTGATAATTGCTTTGGAGAAAAAGTAAGCAGTAAAAGGGGATAGTGAGGCTGGGGATGGGGTTTTCAGTGTAAGTAAGTGATTATGTCACTGAGGCTTTGAACAATGATCTAAAGAAGGTGAAGAAGCAAGGATATCTCTCAGAATTGTGTTTTCTGGTTGAAAAAAAAAACAGTAAAAGAGAGGGAGGGAGAAAGAACGCAGTTGCTGGTCTAGGGCCTCTGTCATTGGGCTGGTTCCAACCTCCGTGCCCCGTAGCACTATGGTAGGTTAGAAATGATACATATAAAAATCTGAGAAAAGAACTCTGGCTTGGAGTTATTTGCCTTCTAGTTTGAAACACATAATCTGAAAGAAAAATTAGATCATGTGATACAGATCAACAAGAAGTCAAGAAAAGTAGGGGCAAACACCAGCTGGGGGCAAGTTCCTGGAGAGGTGAAGGCAGGGGAGGTGCATCAGTGTAAGCCAAGGTAGGAAAGGAGAAAGAAAGAGGAGACACAGGGTAGGATTTGATTTCTGGGATTTTCGGAGATAAGGCTGTCTTGTCGAGGTTGGGTCAGAGAGAGTGCTTAGTGCCAGAAAAAAGAAACTTTGTTCCTGATGTGACAGACAATTGTATTAACTAGAAGATTTTATGATGATTAATCTGAGACCCAAGATAGATGGAAAAGGAGGAGAGAGGAAAAGTGAGTCAATTAGTATATGTCAGCGACATTTGAAGCATGGAATGATGAGGGCATGGCACCAAATAGGAGAAAGATGGAAAAGCAAGTAGCTAACTGCAGGATGCTGGGCAAGACCCAAACCCTCTCAGGCTGTTCTTTCACCTGTACCATAAATGAATTGGGCCAGATAACCCATGCAGTCAGTTCCAGCTTTAATATGCTATGACTCTGTTTACACTAGAAATGCATAGTATAAAGAGAGCTATCTGTATTTTATATTAATTGGGCTCTAATATTGCCTCTTTCCATGGTCCTATTTTGTTAGCTACTGTGGGTATACCTAGACCAGTATGCTGAAATATTCATTGGAACCTTCACTTAGAAAGTCTCCAAGAGTCTTCTGAAATTCACATTCAAATCACTTCGTAAAATACAAAAATTCACGTGTGTGAAACAATGTGAGCTTTCAGAAATAGTTTAGTTTATTCTAAGGCCATTATGAGAAAATTACCAAAGCAGATAGGGAAAAAAAGAGAGGGTTACCACTACAGGCAAATATACAAGTCCAACACTTCTCATGAGTGAACCCACAAGATGAGGCAAATACTAACTGGAAAAGCCATAGATCGTTTGAAAAACAGCAACATATACGCAATGCCATCCCTTCCTAGGGATGTCAGTTACATTGACTTTAGCTTATTTCATGTTTGGCAAGACTTTAGCCTGGTGACTGACCAACTTATCAACAGTGTGAGGAAATGTCAAGCAAAAGTTCTCTATAGGTAAGTAAAGTAAAACCATATTAAGATTTTAATTTGGGGGATCTACCTTTAACTCAGCTTGAATCTTCAGAGATGGTTATTTTTTATTCATGTGCTAAATTCATGGTTTCATTCTACTTTGGTGTTCTCATATTGTAGGGTAAAAGAACTCTTCCTAAGAAATCTTAAAGTTAATTTTGTGCAAACACATTTAAACTAAGCATGCTTCGGTACCTCCCTGGTTTCCCACCAAGTGTTCCCACCAATTACTTTGGGGTAAGATTGTTTCAGGACCACGACAAAAGTAATAGAGGTATATTTAATATATAATGCTTTCTACCTCACACCTGTCAGAATGGCTAAAATGAACAACTCAGGAAACAAGGGATGTTGGAGAGGGTGTAGGGAAAAGGGAATACTTTTGCACTTTTGGTGGGAATGCAAACCAGTAGAGTCACTCTGGAGAACAGTATGAGAGTTCCTCAAAACATTTAAAATAGAGCTACCCTATGATCCAGCAATTGCACTACTAGGTATTTATCCAAAGGTTACAAAAATGCCGATTTGAAGGGTCACATGGACCCTAACTATCAACAATAGCCAAATTATGGAAAGACCCCAAATGTCCACAAACTGATGAATGGATAAAGAAGATGTGGTATATACATACAATGAAGTATTACTCAGCCACCAAAGAATGAAATCTTGCCATTTGCAACTATGTGGATGGAACTGGAAGGTATTATGCTAAGTGAAATAAGTCAGCCAGAGAAAGGTAAATATATGATTTCACTCATGTAGAACTTAAGAAACAAAACAGAAGAACATAGGGGAAGGGAAAGAAAAGATAAAAAGGGAGAGGGAGGTAAACTAGAAGAGACTCAAATACAGAGAACAAACTGAGGTTGATGGCAGGGTATTGGGTGAGGGGGTGGGCTAAATGCGTGATGGGCATTAAGGAGGACACTTGTTGGGATGAGCAATGGGTGTTATATGGAAGTGATGAATCACTAAACACTACACCTGAAATCATTATTATACTATATGTTAACTAACTTGGATTTAAATTTAAAAATACATAGGTTTATATGGTGCTATCTGGGCACAAAATGCATGCTAAAAGATAACGCAATATGCTTTAGAGCAGAGGTTTCAGGATAGTTCACACAGAGTAAAGTGGTAGCCTCAAATTCACAAATGGGGCTGACCCTATAATTTGCAGGAGGTAGTACAATATGAAAATGTGGGGCTCCTGGCTCAAAAACTCAGAGGGAAAATGCATTTCTGTTTCCACATGGATTCTCTCTTGAGTTGTCATGGTGATTTTATCAGCATGGGAGTATTTAAGACCTTAGTCCCTTGAGTGCAGGGATACTGGCCAGGCAAATGTAGACGCTCACAGACACCCATGACTTGGCTCATGAGGTGCCTGCCCCCCCCCCCAACCTTCCCCACACCTGCATTCCCAATAGCACATAAATTCCAAGTGCGATAGGACCTGGATTTTATTGGTTGGCACCACACCAGTAAAATTTGTGCCGAATTATTTGTGCCAAATAATCTGGTTTTAAGAAAACAGCATCATCGATCGCTTAATTTATTCATTTGTTTTACATTTACTTTGTAGAGTTGCTTTGTTGTGTAATTGCGGTCGGAGTGCACAGAATTTTTCAGATGTAATTATTTAAGTAACATTATGATAAAAAATAAGTGAACCTTGGAGATCCCCGACTTGTTTTTCCTTTAAAAGCATCAGGAGTATTAACTAGCATGAACTGCTTCTATTGCCCCCTACACTCAACGCTGAAGATGCCACAAAAATGAGATGGACTTACTAAGTATTAAGAAAAAAACACCTGGTGTGAGGAATACTTGGGGTACCGTGTGGGAGGAAAACCACACCAAGAGGGTGAAGAGGAACAGACAAAACACAGGAGAGGCTGGAAAGGCAAGGGAGGGTCTTCTTGTTGGGCTTTTTTCTTCCCTGCATCCCATCCAATTTGTCATTGTGGAACAGGAGAAGAGAGTGGGGCCAAAAAAGGGAGGAAAAACATGTATCATGAAAAAACAAGTAACACTAGTGGAACTATGAGGAAAAAAAATAGACTTTAAGGGGAAAATGGATCCTAGAGCTACAGAAGGATGCTCAAAATGGTCAAGATGTCATTTGCCAAAACCATACAAGAAATTAAATTTATACAGCCACAAAAATTTAAAGAATTGAGAAATCTATAATGAGAAGTAAACAAATCAATAATCCTCTTGGGATAGTTAAATATACTTCTTTTAGGAACTGGTAGAATAAGCAGACAAAATATCAGTAGAATTTCAGAATATAATAAAAATTGTAGAAGGTTTGATCAGTAAAGATTACCTAATGGAAATATATATAATGCTGAGCCTAGCAACTGAAGAATTTGCATTCTTTTCAAACAAACATGAACATTTACAAACACTGGCCATATACGGAGTCACAAAGTAAGTTTCAACAAATTTCAAAGTACTGAATTTGTACAGAGTGTGTTGTCTACCCACAGTGCAATTAAGATAGAAATTAATAACGGAAGGAAATCAAGAAATATACTCCTATATAAACTACAATCAAGCAGAAAGAGATTGAGGTATTAGAAATCCTTTTGAATTTACTGCTAACAAAATAAGTATTTCGTCCAGCAAAAGCTGTCAAAGAGGAAATTCCATAATATTAGAAAAGATGAAAACTAAGTGGGTAAGCATCTATCTCAAGAAGATAAAAAAATAAAGCACATGATCTAAGGAGCAAATAAAAGATAGATTTGAGAATGGAAATTGACATATCAGCAATCTTAGAAGGGGGGGAAAATCCAAGTTTGTTCTTTGAAAAAAAAAATTTAATTCATAAACTTGGGAGAGACTGATTAAGAAATAAGAGTATACAGATATCCAATGTAAAAGGAATTTCTAGTGGAAAAGGAAATGCCACTGTAGCAGGCTAAGTAATACCCCCCAAAGATAGCAGGTCTTAATCCCTGGAACTTGTAAATGTTACCTTATTTGGAAAAGGGTTTGTACAGATGTGATTAAGTTAAGGATCTGGAGATGGGGAGATTATACTAGATTATCCTGGTGGGTCCTAAATGCCATCACAAATATCTTTATAAGGGAGAGTCAGGAGGAGATAACCTACTGAGAGAGAAGGCCATGCGAAGATGGACCCAAAAGACATTTGAAGATTGGAATAATATGGCCACAAGGCAAGGTGAGCTAGCACCCCCCATAATTGGAAGAGGCAAAGAATGGATGATCCTCTAGAGTCTCTGGAAGGAACGCAGCCCTGTTGACACCTCAATTTTTGGACCAGTGAAGCTGATTTCAGACTTCTGGCCTGAGAATAAATGTCTCTTGTTAAACTAGCAAGTTTGTGGCAATTTGTTACAGTAGCCATGGGAAATTAAGACCACCCCTCTACTTTAGACTTTCAAGTCACTAAAAAAAATTAATAAGGAAAAACTGTACAAATTTACTCCAATAAATTTAACAAATAGATTAAATGTACAATTTCCTATGAAAGTAAAAACTAACAAACAATATCCAAGAAGAGATTTAAAAATTTGAATGGTCCTATCAAACCATTGAATGGTTTTATCAAGAGAAATGTCAGGCCCGTATGGTTTCACTGCAAATTCTTTGATGCATTTACCAAAGAAATAACACAATAAATCAGACTGATTCTCGTACAAATTGTCCCAGAGAAGATAAAAAAAGTTACCACTCTTCAAACTGATTTTATGATAATTTTTATATCATAGCCTGAGAGTTATATTATGAAAAGAGGAAGTTTTACTTTTCTTGCTCGTCAACTGAGATGCCAAAATTTTTCAGCAAAACATAAGCAAACCAAATTCAACAACATTTAGATTGATATACCATGATCATGTTAAGTTTATTTTAGGAATGCAAAATCAGTTTTACAGGAAAATAACAATCAATATATGTTGCCACATTACTAGAAGAGAGGAGAAAAATCACAGAATATCTCGGTAGATGTAAGAATAGGTATTAGATAAAATGCAAAGTCCAGGAATTTTAAAAACTCTTAGCAACAAGTGGAAAAGAAGGAAACATCCTCAGTCTATTAAAGGCTATCTACAAGAAACCTACATCAAAATTAAGGCTGAAAGTTGAACCCTATTTCTTTGAGATAGGCAGTAAAGCAAAGGTTCTTGCTCTGACAAGTTTTATTTGACGTGGAATGATGGACTTTACCAGTGCAACAAGACAAAGACAACAAGTAAAAGATATAAGGATTGAGAAGGAAGAATTAAAATAGTAATTATGTGTGAAAGATATGTTTGGGTATGTGAAAAGTATAAATTATTGGATAATAATTTATCTAACATTTAGACAATTATTAGAATTAATAGGTAAGTTTATGCAGGTTCACAAATGCAAAATAAATATACAAAATCAATTTTTATTTTATATTTTAGTAAAAAACTACATGAAAATTTAAAAAGTAATATAGACATAGGTCCTTTACAAAAGTAGCAAAATGATTCATATACTTATAATGTATATGCTATAAGAACTTTCTTTTTTTTTAATCTTTATTTACTTTTGAGAGAAAGAGAGAGAGCCCAAACAGGGGAGCAGCAGACAGTGAGGGGAACAAAGGTATCCCAAGCAGGCTCTGCGTTGATAGCAGCAAGGCCTATGTGGGGCTTGAACTGTGAGATCATGACCTGAGCCGAAGTCAGACGCTCAACCGAGCCATCCAGGTGCCCCAAGAACTGTTTTAAAGATGCTGTTTTATTAAAAGCATAAAAAAAACTCAAGAAAAATAAAAATGAGAGTTATAAGATACTCATGAATTGGAAGTCTCACTGTAACATAGATACAAATTTTCTACAAATTGATCTATAGAATCAATGCCATCTCAATGAAAATTTAAAAAAAATTAAGTATTTATTTTTAAGAGAGAGAGAGCACGAGTGGGGGAGGAACAGAGAAAGAAAGAGACACAGAATCTGAAGCAGGCCGCAGGCTCTGAGCTGTCAGCTCAGAGCCAGATGGGGGGGCATGAATTCACAAACATGGTCATGAGATCATGACCTGAGTCAAAGTCAGACATTTAACTGACTGAGCCACCCAGGTGCCCTAGCAATGAAAATTTCTTAAAGAGTTTAATGTTTATTTATTTTTGAGACAGAGAGCATGATCAGTGGAGGGGCAGAGAGAGAAGGAGGCTCTGTACCCACTGGAACGTACAAACCCAAGATCATGACCTGAGCTGAGGTCGGACACTCAACCAGTTGAGCCACCAAAGTGCCCCTCAGTGAAAATTTGAACGAGTGTGTGTGTGTGCATGCATGCGTGAATTAGCAAAATGATGCTATATTTTATATAGAAAGGCTAAAAGACAAGATACTTAGGAAAACTACAATAATGAAGTAGAATTGCCCCGTCATTGATCAAGTCTTACAAGTGTTTTAGGAAGTAATTAACGTGCAGGATTGGCACAAAGGTTGACAAATGAATGAGTGCAAGAGGGGACTCAGAAACAGATCCATGTATATCAAAGGTGACACTATAGAGCTACAGACGAAGGTCCGTCTTCTTAATAAAGGGTGTTTGCCCAATCGGATGCCCATATAGAAAAACAAAAAGAAAACTTGATCTCCACTTTATGTCGTGCACACAGATCAGTTCCAGATAATTTGAATACCTAAAAGAGAAAGGTAGAACAATACAATTTTTAGAAGATAATTTTTGGAAGTATTTTCACAGCCTCAAAGGAGTGAAACGTTTAAAAAAATAGGGGACTGAAAGCACAAGTTATAGAAAAAGACTGATAATTTGGATCATGTTAAAATTAAGAACGCCTTCATCAAAAGATAGCATTGGAGAATGAAGATGTAAGCTACAGAGTTGGAGAAGTTATTGGCTACACATATAACCCACAAATGCTTCTTACCTACAAACTACTAAAAATACCTACAAATCAATAAGTACAGATGACCAGAAGTGTGGGATGAGGCCATTAACCGGAACAGAATCTTCACAAAAAGATATCGAAATGGCTAATAAAAGTATTTAAAAAGTGCTTGATATTACTAGTCCTTGGGGAAATGAAAATGAAAGCCATTATAAAATACTACTACATAGGGGCGCCTGGGTGGCTCAGTCGGTTAAGTGTCCAACTTTGGCTCAGGTCATGATCTTGCGGTCCGTGAGTTTGAGCCCCGCGTTGGTCTCTGTGCTGACCGCTCAGAGCCTGGAGCCTGTTTCAGATTCTGTGTCTTCCTCTCTCTCTCTGACCCTCCCCCGTTCATGCTGTGTCTCTCTCTCTGTTTCAAAAATAAATAAATGTTAAAAAAAATTTAAATACTACTATGTAGTCATGAAAATGACTAAAATTTAAAGGCATGCAGTAACATTCAGACGCTTAGAACTTTCTCCCATATTGTTGGTGGGAAAGTATATTAGTACAACCACTTCAGAAAATAGTTTAGAATTAACTAAATTTGAATATATGCTGGCTCTACAATATAGCAATGCTACTCCTTAGAGGATAGTAACAACTGTGTGTACATATGAGCCAGGTGGTGTGGCAAACAAGTAAGTTTACAGAAGCATTGTTTGTACTAGCAAAAATTATATATAACTCAAATGTCCATCATTTGGAAAAATAAACAGTAGTGTACAGCACTGAAGATGAACGAACTACCGTTAATCACAACACGGATGAATTTCTCCAAAGTAATGTTGATTGAAGGGCACATGGGTGGCTCAGTTGGTTAAGGGTCCAACTCTTGATTTCAGCTCAGGTCATGATCTCACAGTTTGTGGGTTCATGGGTTCATGGGTTCCAGCCGGCATTGGGCTCTGTGTTGCACAGAGCCTGCTTGGGATTCTCTCTCCTTCTCTCTCTCTCTGCCCCTCCCCCACTCCCTCTCTCTCCCTCTCTCTCTCTCAAAAAACAAACACTAGACAAAAAAGTAATTCTGACTGAAAGAACCCAGTCACAAAATGCTATATAGTGTATGATTCAATTTATATAAATGTCACAAGCAGACAAACTTCTACTATGCTGTTTAGAGATGTACCATTAGAAAAAAAAAAGTAGATCATGATAATCTGTTTTAAGGAAGGAGCATAGCTGTGATGTTTTTGAAATTCACGATGTTTTCATTCTTTACCCCACTGATACTTTTGTGAGCATTAACTTCATGAGAATTCTTTAAGGAATATCTATGTCTTATGCCCTTCCTATGTTTAAAAATATTTTAAAAGAAATTTTAAAAGAAAAAGAAAAGAGAATGAATGATTAAACTGTCATGAAGATAATAAACATATATGTAATTGATGATATAGGCTCAATATATATAAAGTCTTAACTGACAAAGATACAAATAAATCAATAATTATAAGTGGAGAGTCTAACACATTCCACCAAGAAGCTCTAATATCAAGCAGACAAAAATAAACAGTGATCAAATATTAAATAACATTAATAATGTGTTAAGATGAAAAATTTACCCACAACTCAGAGTATTCACATTCTTTTTGAACACAGTGAATGTTCTCAGAGACTGGATCCTAATTTAGCCACAAAGCAATCTTTAGTAAATTCCATGTTTCAACTTCATATAGACTATGTTCTCTGACCATAACAAAATATAATTAGAAATCAATAACAGGACATATTTGTAAAAAATATTATAAAACATATTCTGGCAAATATATACACACATAGCATGCTGGTACAAAGCCCTCAATTAGAGAGAAAAATAATGAGAAAAATTATAGAATATTTAGAACCGAATGCCAGCAAAACAATGCATGTGACAATTTGTGGAATACTCCTAGAGCAGTATTGAGTGGAAAATGGGGGGCTTGAAAACAGTCATTAAAAAATTACAAATTGAAAAGAAATTATGAAAGCATTTATGTCATATTGAATTGTGGCTTCTATTTCTTTATTCCCACCTATATCTACATCCCTTGCCATATAAATTTGAAGTTTCTTCCACAAAATTGCACAGCATATTGCCCTGTTGTTTGACTTTGAACTTGGCCACATGCTTCGCTTTGGCCAATGGGAGGTAAATAGACAGGAGACAAGTAAAATCTTGAAATGTGCTTGTGCCTTGGGACTTGCTTTCTTGTGCCCTCTGTGACCATCATGGTAAGAGCATCTTCTAAAGTAGTTTGCTGGCCCTTCGGCCCAGACCCTAGAGTGAGATGGGAGGGGCAGACCTGAGCCCCCTGGAGCCACAGGTCAAAGGAGAGCCACTCAGTCAAGCCCTATCTAGGCAGCCCAACCAACTCCAAGAAATAACTAGCTATTTTATTCCACACTGGGGTTTCCAGGTTGTTACACAACAAAAACTGATGGACAGAAAAATCAGTACCTAGAAATGGAGCTGCTGCCATAATGAAAACCTAAACTATGTGGAAGGAGCTTGAGGACAAAGGCAGTGGGGAACTCTTATAGAAAGCTGAAAGATGTTTTTGAAGGCTGAAAAATGGCAATTCATGTTATATACTGGCAACCCATTTGTAAAAGTTTTGCCTTCAGTAACTCGGAAGAAAGAAAATGAATCTAACAGATTTATGGGTTTGGGAAGGATGGTTTATGGTCGGAATGCGAAAAGCGTGAGTCGACTGCTCTTAACCGCCTGTAATAAGGCGCAATGAGAAAGAGATGGCTTCAGAAATAACCCAATCAGTCTGCAGTCTAAATTTAGAGTGAATGTAGATAACTTCTGTAGAAAATCCAGGTCTGTAAACAAATGATTACAACTAATGAGGATGCGCAGCAAATTCCCAAGTATTAGATCAATACGCAAAATGTAGTATCATTCTTTTATTCAAAAACAAACAGTTCACTCATATAATAGAAAAGAAGTTGTCGTAATTGGTAACAGCTATAAATCCATAAATCATGCAGGATTTGACTTTCAAACAATAAGCCTTTGGGGAGCCTGGGTGTTTCAGTCAGTTAAGTGTCCAACTCTTGATTCTGGCTCAGGTCATGATCTCGCTGCTCGGCTTGTGGGTTTGAGCCCCACTTCCGGCTCTGACAGCACAGAGCCTGCTTGACATTCTCTCTCTCCCTCTCTTTGTGCCCCTTCCATTCTCTCTCATACACACACTCTCTCTCTGTCTCTCAAAATAAACAAACTTTAAAAAAAACCTGTAAGACATCTCTAAGACTTTATGCAGGTAATTAAAAAATATCTCTACCAAAGAAATAAAAGAAAATATGAAAAAAATGGAGACAATATGTTTATTACATTTGATTTATAAAAATGTTAATTTTTTCAGGTTAATTTGTATGTTAAAAATTCTTCTAAAATTTATAGGGTAATCATTTTGAAAACTTGAAAAAACATTTTGAAAATTAAAATGTTTTTTAACATTTATTTATTTTGAGAGAAAAAAACAGAGTCCAAGGAGGGGAGGGGACAGAGAGCGAGGGAGAAACAGAATTCGAGGCAGGCTCTAGGCTCTGATCTGTCAGCACAGAGCCCGACCTGGGACTTGAACCCAGGAGCTGTGAGATCATGATCTGAGCCAAAGTCAGATGCTCAACAAACTGAGCCACTCAGGCACCCCAAAAAACATTTTGAAATTTATGAGAAAGAATAAAATTTTCCAAAAAATGAAGAATTTGAAAAAATAAGACAAAGTGTGTGGGGATGAGTGAAAGATGCATTCTCTCAGACATTAAGGCAAACTACAAAACTATAGAAATAAAATAATAAAGTATAGAATTAAAATATACTACTAATAAAATGCAGTCATAAATATAGTAATAGTATAGTAAAGTATAGTAATATAATATTATGTCAATAATATAGAGATTGTCCAAAGATAAATATAGTATTATGTCAATACCATAGAGATTGTCAAAGAGAAGAACAACAACAACAAACAAACAAAAAAAAAAATGAAGAGGGTCACCTGGGTGACTCATTTCGTTAAGCATCCAGCTCTTGGTTTCAGCTCAGGTCATGATCTCACAGTTGGCGAGTTCGAGCCCCGCATCGGGCTCTGTGCTGACAGTGCAGAGCTTGCTTTGGATTCTCTCTCTCCCTCTCTCTCTGTCCCTTCCCCACTTGCACTGTCTCTGTTTCTTTCAAATGAAAGAAAGAAAGAAAGAAAGAAAGAAAGAAAGAAAGAAGAAAGAAAGAAGAAAGAAAGAAAGAAGAAAGAAAGAAAGGAAGAAAGAAAGAAAGAAAGAAAGAAAGAAGAAAGAAAGAAAAAGAAACTTAAAAAAATCAAGGAATGGACTTTTCTATATACGGTAATTTGGTATAATATAGATGTGACATTATACATTGGTAGGGAAAAACAAAGTTGGTAGGGAACAAGGAAAAACTTACATCACATTAAAAATATCCAAAGTGGATTATAAAAGACCTAAATGTGAAATTTGTATTATAGAAGTAATTGCAAAAACACTAGAAACATATTTTTAACTCTGAAGACATGAAGAAACTGATGAGTATGACTTTCTCAAAATTAATAATTTCTAGTGAACAAAGACAAAGGCCAAAGTTACTAGATGCATGACTGACTAGAAGGCATTCACAAAACCCGAAACTGACAGGGATCAATATCTAGAATATACAAAGAACTCCTGCAAATGAACAAGAAAGTGATAAGAACCCAACAGACAAAAGAGTTTGCTCTTTATATACAGATTATAAATAGGCTTCGCAGAAAAGAAAGCCTGATCTAGCACAAGAACAAGATGTTCAGAGAAGTTTAAGTCAAACCAATACTATGTTAGTTTTTAAATAATCAAATTAGTAAAAATTTAAGAGCAAAATAGTATCACGTGCTGCTGAAGGAAAATAAAATTCAAACACCGTGCTGCTGGGAGTTCAAACTGGTCTAATTCTGTAGAATAATTTCTGTAGTGAAAATAAACATATAAATGGTCAATAACTCAGTAACCCCCTCCTGGGCATATAACTTAGAAAAATAATTACATTGGTCTGTAAGGAAAAACACCCCAAGATGTTCATTGCATTATTGATTGTATTAAGGAATTGAAAGCAACCTTATCATTCATCACAAAGAGAACAGATAAAATGCGATATGGTTTACTATGCAGCAGATTTTCTCCCCAAACATGGATAAGTCTTAAAAACCTAGTGCAGAGTAAAAGTAAGAAACAGCATTCGATAGTCAACACAGCACAATTTCTGTATATAAAAATTCTTATACACACAGATCAACATTTCGTATTTTCCAAGGATTCCCAAAGAGGTTTATGGTGGGGGAAGGGAATGAACTTGATGCCAGAGGATGAATATAATATTCTTTCATGAAAGCAGTAGGATTGATCCAACCTTGTGTCCCATATGTCCAAATAAGAAAAAAAGATATACTATTATTCAATTTTGAGAAATTGTTAAATACAGAGTTAATGTTTTAAGATGCTAGTCTCAGGATTTAGATGAATTGGATTCAAATTTAGTTAGACTCTGTACTAACTAGATGGCCCTTGTACAAGTTATTTAACTTCTTGAAGCCCCCTCTGTTTCATGTATGAGTTGGAGATAGCAGTACTTACCCCATTAAGCCGCTGGAAATATTAAATTTTATAATACATTAAAAGAACCAGGATGGTGCCAGCACATAGTTAGGTCCATGACTGCTTTCCAGGCAGACCTGTATGTGCAGAGCCACACTGACGCTGACTTTGAACTACTTCAGTGTTGCCCACTCAAGACTAACTCTCCAAAGCAGATACTATATACATCTGGATCTGAAATACCTACACCTCCCCCCACTGCTCCCCTCCCCATCTTAATGACGTTTTCTCCCAGTCTCAATTAGATTATCCTGGAATCTTACCTAGTCTCTCTTGGGGGGAAAATTTTTTTTTTCACCATAATGAACTTTTTTTTTTTACTTAGGTACAAGATATTTTCTTAAATTACCCAAATTCAAATAACGATGTCTTGATAGTATCTATATCCCCATTTACTGAAGTTGAATAGAGTTGAGCACCATGTTCACATAGCTGGTTTGTGACAGAGCTGGAATTTGAACTCATGTACTACTGACTCAAAGTCCAAGCATGAAACTAGTAAGACACGTTGCTTCTCTTCATTGTTTTCCCATCTACTTCATTCAGCACAACCCAATCTTACTAAATCAGAACAACAAAGAAGTCACGTGGTATAGAATTCCTTATGTGTAAAAACATCATCATATCTAAACATCAGTTTATTTCTTATCCAGCCTGGAGATTATTCTCAACTACATATTTATTTCTTTGGAGGAAGGGATGTTTTTCCATACATGTCCTTAAAAATACAGGCTATATATCTGTTTTGACTTGTAAGCAAAGAGTTGATACTTTAGGGCTTATCAATTCATTTTGTTCACTAAAGGAAGAAGACCAAGGCAAAATACAAGTCTAGTGGAGATAATGAATCTCAAACAGATTAATACAAAAGGATCTGGAGGGTTTTTTTTTTTTCTTTCTTTCTTTCTTTCTTTCTTTCTTTCTTTCTTTTTTTTTTGCATTAATGTTTAGTATTTTTCATTTGTAATGACATGAAACCAATGTCTATAAGGAAAAAAAGCCAATCGTTGCATATAGCCCTAGACCTCATTTTAGAAACTGCTCTTCTGACGTTAGTGCTGTTATTTCTTTAATAGCAGACGGTTCCTCACTTCCCAACAAAACTGTGAAATTCGGCTGAGCATGGCGGATGGGACTGGAGTGTGAATACTGTGATTTAATGCTCCCGCTAGTCTGAATAGTCTGAAATGTTTTCCTGTTAGGTCCTTAGTCACCCCTCTCAGCAGCTTATTTGCATTTCCCAAAAGCAGCTCTCCAGAGTTCAGGCCATTATGGAACACATGGGCCTCCGGGATGTTGTCACAAAGGTAACGGGCATTTTTTTTTGGTGGAGTAAGGTCCCATTTTAATTTGACTGCACGTGACAAAATGTGTATTGACTGAAGCTTCACTGTTGCAGAATCCTTTGCCAAAGCTGCATTACAGCGCCTGTGGCCCAATGATCCAAGTAATTCCGTATATTCTAGGACATTTAATTCTTTTTTAAAAAATAATGCTGGAAAAAGTATACTATGCTCAAAGAGCATTTTAATTCATGCTTTGGGCTTCTGTGCTATTTATAGTTGGCTGCTGTTTAAAAGTATTTTTACACGCACTCTTGATTTATGACTTTAAATTTAAAACACTTCCTACTTGGGGCAAATTTTCTCATGGCCAAAATTCTGTGGCATGTTACGGCAATGCATTAGTACATTGGGACATCTTTTCTTTTTTTAAGGTTGTCCAATTGATGGAATAGTTAATTATTAATCTGGCTGGCATCTGTAATGAAGAGGGAGTTCTCTGTCTCTCTCTCTCTCTCTTTTTTTTTTAGGTCATGGACTTGGTATGTAAATCTCTTGTGAGGCTGCAATCATAACATTCCTGCAGCTATGGTGTCACCTATTGTAATTTTTCTGCTAATAAACAAATTTGAACTAGCCAGGAATCCTAAATTTTGAGACTAGTTGTTTATCTCAAATATACTCCAGAGAAATAGTAATGCAGTTCGGCTTTGAATTTAATTTAAACAGGAACAGGCAAAACAAATCTCTATGGAGGACATTTGACAATAATAAAATATTTCTCCCAGCGGGTGAGCTGGTAGCAATAGTATTGTTGCGATCCAAGCTCACGTTTCAGGAGGTCATTACCATCATAACAAGCCCTTGGACCAACTGTCATGGACATGCAACATTGAGCCCCTGATGGGCACATTATTTCAGACCTTTAACTTCATGGAGAACAAGATAAATACTCCTGGGAAAGGGGGATTATATTTTGAAATTCTTTTCTTTTCTGTTTTGTTTCATAATAAGATGAGGTGGGCAATCAATCTGAGGCTACTTGTTTCATTTTGTTTTTTCCACACCACCAAGGGGCCCGAGAAGCCAGACTTCTGGATGCGAAAGGGCCTGAGAGCCTGACTTAACCACTTCGGTATCTATTGGACTACGGAAGAATCCACGCAGTTCATAAACTATCGTGGATGAAACAAGAAACTTAAACACACCTCTTTTTTTTACAGATTAATCGCAAATGAAAGTTGGCAAAAGCAAAATGTACCTAAAGTTTTTTGCATAGGCCCGAGAGTGAAAGACTCTCATTTCTGTTACCATTTCTACCTCTTGCTTACCTAAATCTGAAGCTTGGAAAACGTAGGTAAGACAGGTCATTGTGAGAAATGAATTTTGTTCTAATTTTGCTTCTGTTTTTTTTTTTTTTTAAGTAGGGAAAAACAGGTATTTAAATCACACCTAAATTCACTTGAAAGCACATGGAAAGGTCAAATGAGCAGGATTTTTTTTTTCCTTAAAGGGGATTGTGAGATATTCTGCATAAGCTTTGGAGCAGGTATTTCTGCTTTTATATGGTTAACCAACTGGGCCATCCAGGCACATTTCTGCTTTTATATGGGACATGACCATATAAAAGATGTGGAGTGGAAGTCATCAAATAGAACATGTCCCCCATGTGTCTGGGGAAGGATGGATGGGAAGAGACGAACAGGCAGTGTGTGAGGGGGACGTTGAGGGGAGGTGGTGGCTGAAGCAATCCAAATGCATCTCATTGGCTTTGTGATTAAAAACAAGGCTTAATCCTTTTGTCATGATATTAAAAAAAAAATAGTCTAAAACCCTCACAAAAGTTCAGAGCCAATGTGCGAGAAGTTTTTATTTTTTTAGGATCTCCCTGGCCTCTTTGAGGAACGTGTAACAATTTACGTTTTCTTCATATGTTTTCACATCTGCCCATTTGAATCACCCGGAGATGATTTTTTAACTGTTCAGAAGCCCGGGCCACAATTAATCCCCTAACTTCTGTGGGTGGAGGATGTCAGGAATTCTGAACGCTCTTCAGGTGATTCCAATATGTGGCCATGTTTGGGAATCACTAGTTTAAAGCCAAAAGTGACTTACAAACAACAGGTGAAAAGAAAAGTAATCCCTTGACACAAATACGCAAGCCGTTTGTCAGAGGTATTCACTGTTTGTATATCAAGAAATAAACATGTTAAAATGTCAAAATCCTATTTTATTTTCTTTTACACCTGAGGCATCTCTGATAACTACGTCAGTACCAGAAAAGTGACTCCATAATAATTCAGAATTCCAAAAACCAGCAAGAGAAGTCTGACATTTTTCTTAAAAGCATTCGCCTGCGACTTACATGTGTTTAAATGAGGACCTCACTGAAAGATCACAAGCGGCTTCTTCCTGTTGGGCTTGTCCCTCGCATGGTGTCAGGTCCCCCCGAATACTTTGCAAATATCTAAACTAAAACACCTCAGAGTCTCTGTCGCGCTATTGCCACTCAAAGGACATTGAAAGAGGAAGAGACCCGTGAGTGATGCTGCTAGCTAGGGTATCTTGGTGATTTAGGTAATCTCATGCCCCTAAATCGGATTGCGTTCGGTGGCCTGTGTGTCATCAGCTGGCGCGAGAGAACCGGCCACCTCTGAAAGGTGAGAAATACGGTGGCCAAACACAACGACAAAACGCAAGATGGGCAGAGAAGCCAAGAAAGCACATATCAGCACCTCGGTGACGGCTCCAGGAGGGTCCTGTGGACGTGCAGCTTGACCCAGGGCAACAAGGGCCGCGACCTCTCCGGGGGAACGGAAGCAAGGGGAGGCCGTTTGCTGTCAGCAGTGCCTTTAACCCTCTTGAATTCGGAGACAGCTCCCCCTCCTCGCGCACACGGATCTGCAAGGTCTCTGTTGATTTCCCATTCAGGAAATCTGGCCAGCGACTCCGCGGCTGCTCCGGAGAGCCTGCAGCTCGCCGACGAGCTGCGTGCAAGCACATGATTTAATTGTGGATGGAGGGAAATAATAGGTATCTCTAGCAGGTTTTAATATGATCTTAAAATAGGGAGAAAGTTTTCTGTTATGACATTGACATAGAGGCGATGATTTTGAGTAATGCAGGATGATGTGGAGATGCTTTAAGATTAAATGAGAGCTATATAAAGGCTTGTCAGAATGAATTCTAATGTGCCATGAGACACTTTGCATACTCTTAAATATGCAAAATGTCTCTTGGCACCCTAGAATTCATTCTGACAAGCCTTTATATAGCTCTTATTTAAACTCCTACTTTATTTTTAGGGAATAGGTACTCAGAGATCCTTTTTGAATGGAAGCAACAAAGGGCAGTGTTTATTGATTTGGCTCTTTGGTGGGGGGAACAAAAAAGAAACACAATACAAAGAGCAATCAAAAGTGGAAGCTTGTTTAATATTGCTCTACCGTCATCCTGAAAGGCATAATAATTTGAGTTACACATCTGAACTGATTGGAGTTACAGAATCATATCTCCTTTTTGCATTTAACAATATATACAATATAAAATAAATACATTTACACAAATGGACATTTGCTGGAGCACACAGTATGGTACACATCACAAAAATATACAATTGATTGCTTTACAGATGTGAAGCCCATCTACAGCTATAGACATGGTTTTATTATTATTATTATTCTTTTTACTACTGGCTATAATGCAACTCCTGGATTATGATAAGCAGTTTAAATTTTTTGTCCTTTTACGATCTTTGCACATAAGACTGCCATAAAATGTTTTCCTAGGCAGGTAAACAGAGACGCTTAAATAATTAAAATACAATCACCAACACCCATTTTCTCTTCTATAAGAAAAATAGCAGTTTTAAATATTTCATATCTTTTATGTTATCATTTAAATGCAAAATAGTGGAATAAATACAACAATCTGATCTGATTGAAACACAAGTGTAACTACAGGTAGCCACACAATCATATTGCTTTAAATAAGAACAAACCTAAAAGAAGCGAAATGAAAGTTCAAATCATATGGTGAAAACATACTCTTTTATACCTTTCCAAAACTTCACATTAAGTAAATGGCCTTGCTTGAAACTTGAAACAAACTTACCTCGAGCAAGGTTTAAGATGAGCATTGACCCCAAAGCCCGCGCAGTTCTTTTAGATCTGCCTTTTAAAGTCGTGTCTCCTACATGTGAGATGCTTGTTCTTGGAAACGCCAAGAGTCACTTAAACTGAAAACTAAGATTTGTACCTCATTCCTTTCGCACATCTCCAGCTCCTGTTTTCAGTTGGTTGGCTCTGACTTCTGAAGCCCAAGTACTTTAATGTGATACAGTGAAAACAACGTATACATCGCATATATTTTACTTCTATATAGTGTGGTTGAATAGTAGCAACTTAAACCCTGCACCGACTTTCTGGAAAATAATCTTTTTAAATACTTACATATATAAATAATCTTATAGAATCAGCACCTTTTTGTTCCCAGGAGTTGTATTTTGTGTTGTTATTTTTAAAGGGATGTGCCAATTTCTGAACTCCTATCACAGCTATAAATTTCAAGTTATTGACCATCTGAATGAATTGCTAATGATGATTTATCTAGAGTCACACTACAGTCACTTCTCTACTGAGAAACCACAATCTACGATATAGTCCCATATAGCTAATGATAGATACACAGTATTCCTAGCACTAGGCTGATGAAACATCAACCCAAGGTATTTTGTTTAAAGCACACAAAGTAGCAATAGTTTTGGAAACGTGTCCGCACCAAAAAGTTTTGCAACAACACAGAGCTAGTTAATAACAACATCTGAGAGATGATGGAGTGAAAGCCATATATACAGCATTTAAAAATTAGACTTATCTATATTCTTGAAATAGTCAAAGTTTTAATTTCTAAGCTATACATTGGTATTCTATAATAAACCATTAGAGAAATTATTCCTTGTTTTGAAAATATTATTATGATTTTGATGTGTATCTGTTCATAGTGAGTACTTGTTTGGAGTTTCAATCTCTTAATTATTATTAGGAAGAACCTTATTACTGGTAAGGAATAGAATATACTACTGTAGTCTCCTGAGGAATTGTACATCCAATATTGTCTCTAATTCTACCCTGTGTCTAAAAGCACACACCACAAGAATCCAAACACCACAAGAAGAACAAGACGACAGTCTCCGAATGCAACATAAAGTTCAGAAAAGCACAGCAAACATGAAACATTGAAAAGCTGAACTACATTTCTTTTGTTTGTTAGGATTACAATTTTAATTACATCTGTGTACATAGAATAAGACTGTTCACATAGTACAGGGAGCAGCTACTAACACTGGTCCATTGGTATAGCATTTGATGGAGGTTACTGTTTATTGGTTATTCAGCGACTGTAGATTTCGGGGGCATCTAATTGATTTCTTCATTAGATTACACCTCTTAACAGTCTGGAACCTGACTGACTTTCTTGCTGTGACAATACTGGTTGAAAAGCACATATATTGGCTTAGCTCTTGGTAAAAACTGCAGATTAATTTAAACAAACATTCCTAAATGAATAAACTCATAAAGATTAGGTTTTAGAATTTGGTCAGGCGTCTGCTGTCTTTGATGATTTTTTTTTTTTCCTCAATTTCTGGCATTTGCCTTATTGCCTCTTAAGTGAATACTGGCTCACAGCTCCTTCTGAGACAAGGTCTGTAACTTTGCAAACAGGCAGTATCTCATTCCTAACCACCATGGCAGCTAGAAATCGTATGGCAACTGTACCTCCCGGGTAGAGAGGCGCACTCCTGATAATTCTACGGATCTGTTCTCCATGTGCAGTGCGTAAGATACGTGACTGCTTGGAGTCACTGTAGGTGTAATCTAATCCTTTGTGTCAGTGAACATTTAGGTAAACTGGCGCTCGTGTTAAGAAACTGATGTTTGGGACCAGACTGGCACACAACATAAATTGCATCCGTGATAATATGCACCTTCCCTTCAACTATTGCTTGAGTAAGTTAAATTCCCATATTAATAAATGGCTGAAAAGTGGTAAAGCTGGTACAAAAAAATCTCCATTTGTAAGAAGAAACAAAACATTTTTAAAAATCTTCCTTCAGGATTCATTTGTCCTTCATTATTGTTCATAATTGTTCAAAGCCAGCACAAAATTGCAGTATTCTTATTTCTCTTTAGTATTGCATGAATGAATAAAGCTTAAACTATTCCCTGAAAAAGTTACATAGTAGCTAAACTAACAAATACCTGGAAGACTTGAAAAAACAATTAAGGAATCAAATGGCTGTAACTGATCTAGATGGAAAAGCAATGATAAGAAGCAGCCGATGCAACGTCGCTTAAGTTGTCTAATTAGAGGCTGCTCCCGTGAAAGCTAATACTGCACTCAGTCAATTTGTTTGTGTTGCACTGTACTTTTAGGTACGTTGGTTCTCTCTCTTTGATTCCTTAGTCACTGGGGACGTTATGGTTCACAACAAGCTCACTGGCATCCATATTATGGATTTCCATCCTTTGGCAGGGCTGCCTTCCATCTCTCTTCAGTTAGAGACCTCTTTTAGAAGTTCAGCAGCGGAAGGAAGGAAGGAAGGAAGGAAGGAAGGAAGGAAGGAAGGAAGGAAGGAAGGAAGGGAAAGGAAAGGAAAGGAAGGGAAAGGAAAGGAAAGGAAAGGAAAGGAAAGGAAAGGAAAGGAAAGGAAAGGAAAGGAAAGGGACAATTTCCTTACAACTAGACATATGTGAAATTTGGGAGAAAGGGGAAGGATGAGAAAAGAGAAGGAGAAGGAGGAAGGAAGAGAGGAAAAGAGAGGAGGAGGAGGAAGGAAGGACAGAAGGAAGGAAATGAAGGCAAGCGGGAATCAGTAATGAAGAAAGCTAAGAGATGAGGGAAAGGAGGAATAAGGGAAGGAGAAAAAAAAGAGCAAAAGAAATGAGAGATGAAAGGGAGAAAGGAGAGGAGATAAGGTAGAAAGAAACTCATTGGGAAGATACGGAGGAATCTGAAAGCTGCTTCATAGTCTTGCTGCTAAATTATCAGTGCAGTCCGTTGATTTTTGATGTTGTTAACTAAACTCTAAGTTTCTTCGACATCACTCTTGGGTTTATTTTCCCTTTTTCGGCGTGCAGAATAGGAAGGCCCAGGAAGCTTTTAGTCAGACCTTGGCCTCCAGCATTTCCAAAAACAGTTTGTGCATGGGGACTTTGCCTTCTAGTTTGATGTTGTAGAAGTGCTGCACGGCCTTGGTGGAGGTCTGCCTCAGGAGCGGCAGGGTCATCAGCATCTTGCCGGCCCTGCGCGGGTCCTCCACGTGCTGGCCGGCCTCATAATCCTGCAGGGCCTCGTGTAACACATCCTGAAGCTTCTGAACAGCTTCGACGTCTTCTATGTGCATGGAGTCTGCACAACAAAGCAAAACACAGAGCAGCAATATCAATAATAGTGAGGAAAAAAACCCCAACCGATGTGTAGATTACAGTTATGGAAGTTAAATTTAAAAAAAAAATTTTTTTTAATGTTTATTTATTTATTTTTGACAGAGAGAGCATGAGCAGGGGAGGGGCAGAGAGAGAGGGAGACATAGAATCTGAAGGAGGCTCCAGGCTCTCAGCCGTCAGCACAGAGCCCGATGCGGGGCTCAAACTCACGGATCGCGAGATTGTGACCTGAGCCGAAGTCAGACACTCAACTGACTGAGCCACCCAGGCGCCCTTAAATATTATTCTTGAACGACTCTAAATTCTAACCTGTGATTTGCTCAGAGAAGTTTACATTTCAAAAATCTCTATTTTTTCCCTAGATTTCCCTACTGTAGATTATTACCAGTATGGATCGAGAACATGGAAATTACTGCAAAAAATCCACTATTTAAAAGTGTGTGTGTGTGTGTGTGTGTTTTCTAAAACTGAGCAAACAGAGAAGAATTTCTTTTAAGAGATTACAATTTTGGTTACTTTATTCATTATCTCATACATGTATTTATTCACTCATTCAACAATTATCAAAGGTCATCTGTTAAAAGTATTATAATTTTATATTATATTAAATTTATATTATATTATATTATATTTTATTTTATTTTATGTATTTATATATAAATTTATTTTATATTATATTAAATTTAAATATTTTAAATTATATTAAATTAAAATTATATTAAATTATAGTTTACCTGTGGAGGTAAAATTGTCTAAAATTATGACCTTGCCCTCAAAAAGCCCATATTTCCCAAAAGTAAAAAAAAAAGAAAAAAGTAGATGAGCAAGGTTTTAAGAACACCATGTAAATACACTGAATCTGACACCATGTTCAGTTGTCGAATATGCAGAAATCACAGTAAATTGCTTGTCCGTTTAAGATTTTCAGTGTCCTATTAACAGTTCTTTAAAGCATCTTTCCACAGCCTGCTTCTAGTGAAAAACAAATGAAGTCTTTAGATTAATGAGTTCTGAAATATTTTTCACATTTGTGAAGGTGAACTTCAAGTGACTAATTTAAAAATCTAATTCAATCAGGCAAGGAAAGGGTTAACAGGGTTGCCACAATTATTCTTTTGAGAAATGTGAGATGCGAGGAAAAAGAAAAGTTACCGCTGTAGCTCTAAAACAGACACTTAATTATATACAAGTTTGAATCATTTAGCACGTTTTATTGATTCTGATGACAGTTTATCTGTTAATTACACATAATGGAGTCTTTGGGGGATTCTTCATGTTTAATAATTCTCGTTCTCTGAGAATGCAGAGCTCTAAGATATATGTAGTTAGCCTAATCTTTCATATAATTCAAATAACAGGTCACACGCACACAAAAGAGAGAGGAAATGTAATTTACAACCAAGTGGCTAAAAACATATGATAAAAAAAATATGGGAAAGTAATTAAAACGTTGGTAGCTGTAACCAGGAACATGTTTTAAAAACTCGTTTGTATTTTGTTGTTTTTTTCTGTTACCCTGTCAGTTTTAAATTGTTTCATCACATCATTGGTAAACTGACCACTATTCACATTAGGTGGTTAATAACACGCTTATCTAAAAGAGTTTTGAATGATCTGGGACAGAGAGGCTTATTGGTGTTTCCCTGCTCAAGACTCAACTCCTGCCTGCCTGTTTGAGCCAAGAGAAGAAACTCTCCCACGTGGTTAATGTTGCTGGTGGTGGAGTGGAACCCAGGACATTCCTCGGTACTTAACCTAGCCTTTCCCTATGGATAGTCGCTAGCTAGGCTTCTCTTCACTCTGGACCCTTTCAGAAATGACAATCCCATCCACTTCCTATGTGCCTTCTCATAGCAACAGCACACGTAATTGTCAAAGATGTCTAACGGTTGGTAACGTTAGTGAGGGAAAAACTGTCATGCAGATGACAACATGGGCTATTTGTTTTCTATTTTTACTCTTAAATGCTGTCTGAAGGGAAAATGGTGGGCACGGACACACGCTAACGGTGAGTGTCCAGGTACAAAACAAAAACAAACGAACAAAAAAGCACACCAAAAAAAAAAAAAAAAAAGAGAGAGAGAGAGAGAGAGAGAAAGAAGGAAAGAAAAAAGACCTTGCACATAAGGGAAGGGAGATAAGGTGGGACCTACTCAATCTGTCCCGGAACTCAAAGCACTCTGTGTGAAAATGGGAATAAATGGGTGGGGAAGAGAGGAATTGCATCCTCACAGACAAAATTAATACGAAATAACTTGTCCCATCGGACCAAAAAAAAGCAGAATAAATATGATAAATACACCACATATTAAGGACCTGTCTGGGGTGACACTGCCTTATTTCATCTCCCAGCTGCCTGTAAGTCATGTGGTACTGGTAGTGTCACAGTTCGGCTTGACTCAGGTTTCTTTGAATCACATTATGCTGCCAGAATGTGTGACGCTGCACATGGCATTTCCTTTTTTTAAAAAGTGAGTTATAATTATCCCCTGAGTTCATGATATTCAACTTGCCATCTTCACCAAGAACCTTCTCTACAACATTTTTAATGAAGACATTTCTAGATGTATGTAGAGCATTCTAGTTTACAAGGGACAGAACCGATTATTAGAAGTGTCCTCTTCAGATCTTCCCAAATCTGTCTACAACTTCCATTCTTTGGTCCTGTTCCTAAGTATCTAAATGTCCTTCTCCATGGCGGATCTCTAAAAGCCGGAAGTGAGCTGCAGTCACTTCAGCCCCCGCCCCAAGCCTTGCCTCCCCCACTATTCTTGCCCAGCAGGAGATATATTATAGGATGTCACAGGAAATGAGGCGAGAACAAATAGCAGAGAGATATGCTCACAAACAGCAATTAAGACTTCAAACTATTCTTTAAAGGCTGTGATTTAGCTTGAGAGATTTAAAAATGATTTAATCAAATTACTATGATAATTTAACTTCCCATTTACAGAAAAGATTCTAACTCATTCTAGCTTTACCCATTCTCGGATCTGCTAATACTTTAAATGCAAACTCACTAAATCTGAACTATTTAATTAGACCATGATTCAGCTGGCAGACTGCTGAAGAAAATATTAATCTCCATTAGGGATCCTAGTTCAAGTTCTGGCTCTGTGGCTTTAATCTGTTTTGTTCTTTTGGCTACATTTATACATTTATGCCAGGCTCAATAGAACTGGCATTAATTTATGGAATTATTTAGCATTGGTTGTTAGTGCTGGTTTCTTTTTAACTTTACATTTTAAAGGAAAGAGCCCCAGTATTTGTGCTAATGAAAAGCAGCAAACTTTAATAAAGGGAATCATAGGCTTATGAACTAACTAGATAGGGTGAGGCTGTACATTAAAAACACTGGGTCAATGGTTAAAAAAACGAGGATGTCTGGGCCCAAGCCCAGGCCTATTATCAGAATATTGGAGCTAGATCCAAGGCATCTTCGGTGGTTTTAAACATCTAGGTGCTTCTATGGCCAAGCCAGGGTTGTTGAACTATAAAAGCATACTGCTAAAAGAATCCAGATTTCAAAAGATAACGAACATTCAAATGATACACACATTGTCACCCATATATTAAATATCAGCACTTAGTAATAAAATAGAACCCTCTCATTAAGTGCCAATATTTTACTCTGTGAAGTGAGATCCTAAAGGAACATGTCTAGCTGAGACCATTTACTTTGGGAAGAGAGCTAAATATCCTCACACCTACAGCTGCAAAATTCAGTGAGACTCAGAGCCATTGCAGAAGAAGATTTTATTTTTGTATTTCACCTGGAATAAAATACTGCCTTTCTCTATGGTAAAAATTTTAACTATTGTGGGCATGGGCATAGCTACTCCAGAATGTCCAAATCCTATCTGGGAGCTGTCTTGAAGACAATATTTTCTTGGCAATATTTTCTTGGCAATACTTTCTCAATGGTTCCAAATCATATTTTGAGGGTGGAAATGAATATTAAAAATAGGCAAAGCATATTCAGAGCAAAGTCTAGTACCTAATATAAATCAACACTCAGAGTAACCTTTTTTCTGTGGAACCCAAGTGTTGATTTCTTTAGTGTTTGTAAATTGCCTACATGAATAGGGGAAATGAAAGGTGAGCCAATGAGACTCTCTGATCACTAAATGAATGAAGCACAACATGATGGAAAAAGAAGTGAGCAAAGGTCTGTTTTCTAAAAGATAATTTGATGTCAAAAGTTTTATATGCAATATATGTCTAACAGTGACTCTCGTGGTTGCAATCAGCTGGAAATTGAGGGACATTTGTTGATAACAATGCAAGCTGGCTCTTGATTAGCACTGATACTTGATCCTAAATTTCCAAAAGTGATGCCAATCATAAACTTTTAATTAAAAATCGGTAGGCAGGATTCTAGGAAGATGGCAGTGGTGGCAGCAAAATTTTTTAATCTCTTCAAATCTGCACATAAAAAAAATAGAACTAAATGGCCAAACTAAAAACCCACAGACAACACTTACAAACAAAACTAAGTGACAAGGTATCCCCAAGATACACACACACACACACACACACACACACAGGAGATCAGAATTGTGTGTGTTCCTAGCTCTGTCCACTGAAGAGACCTAGGAAGGATGGCCAAGCCGGGAATGGAGAAACGAATAATGAGCAACCTAGCACCCAGATTGTAGATTCCAGCCTTCAGCTGGGAAATGTTTAAGGTAAGAACAGAACATCTTAAGCTAGATAGAAAAGACACTAACTACAATTACTAAATCATTCAGAAAGATTCCAGAAGCCAACCTGAAGAGATTCCTGCTGACCCAAAAGAGGGCAATTTGAGCTTCCAAAAGGATTATAATCGCAATTGATTAAAATCCACTGAGTATGTTTAAATACATTTGGTTATAATGGTATTTGAAAAAGACAGGCCATCAATTCTTTGTTTTGAAAACTGGTGAATGACGGGAAAGAATCAAGCTCCTATGTAAACCGTATCATTGGTAATCAGATAAGAGATGAACAAAAGCGTCACTTTATGTAAGTATCCCAATGGTTGAAAGAAAACAAGAGATGAAAAAATTATAAATCATCATTTTTCAACCCTCAGTGACAAACAGATTTAGGCAAAGAGCATCAGCAGCTGCTATCATCCCATTGAGACAACCAGACATTATGTGCCTCTCAAATGAGCAGCACACCTCCTACAGGTGCCATAGGGATTGCTCCCGAGCCTGGTTGAGTCTCTGGATCCAGCCGCCAAGTTGCACAAATGCAAAGGGCAGAGAAACAGTGAACGGCACCTGAAGTGTGCAATCTGTAAAGCCCCGACTGTGGGAAACTCTGCAAGTCACATGCCCTGGCTTCTTCAACAGAAAAACTGTAAGAAAATGAAAGATGAACTTTTAGATTAAAAGAGAGTTAAAAAAAATCCATTAAAAAATTTGTTTTGAAATGGGCAAGACTAGACTATTATGTCTGAGGATACACATTTAGCAATCAAGCTATAATGAAAGGTGAGGCAGTGATAAAAAAAACAGGACAGGATAGTGGTTACTTTTGTGAGAAAGGAGGGGGGTGACATGAGGATGAAACACATGGAGGGTTTTCTGGGATATCTTGCAAAGTTTTGTGTCTTTGCTCATACAGCCACCATGACGGACTGCACAATGGCCCCCAAGATATCCAGATAGCCCATCATGGGAACCTGAATGGCACCTGATACGGCAAAGGAGACTTTGCAGCTGCCAGTAAGGATCGGCCATGGGAGATTATTCTAGATTATCCAGGAAGATCGTCAATGAAATCAAACGTGTCTTTATAAAAGAGAGGCAACGGAAGGAGGCAATGTTACCACTGACTCATGATGCTATGCTGCTGGCTTTGAAGATGGAGGAAGGTGCCATGTGTCAAGCAATGCAAGGAATGTCACGCTAGAAGATGAAAAAAGCAAGGAAACAGGTCCTCCCCTAGAGCCTCCAGAAGGATTGCTGCTCTGTCTACATCTTGTTTTAACCTAGTGAACATGATTATGGCCTTCTGATCTCCAGAACACAAAGAGAATAAGTATGTATTGTGTGAAGTCACCAACTTGCAGTAATTTGTTAGAGCAGCCATAGAAAACTAAAACACCCATAAAAATTAAAAAAAAAAAAAAAAAAAAAAAGGCACCTGGGTGGCTCAGTTGGTTGAGCGACCAACTTCGGCTCAGGTCATGATCTCACGGTCTGTGAGTTCGAGCCCCGAGTCGGGCTCTGTGCTGACAGCTCAGAGCCTGGAGCCTGTTTCGGATTCTGTGTCTCCCTCTCTCTCTGCCCCTCCCCCACTCATGATCTGTCCCTGTCTCAGAAATGAATAAACATAAAAAAATTATAATATAAAAAAATAAAACACCCATTAAATTATACATATGGTTGTGTGTGTGTGTGTGTGTGTGTGTGTGTGTGTGTGTGTGTGTTAAATTCTGTGTTTTATTTTACATTAAAATGGTACAAAAGAGACAGAGATAGGGACAGTGAGGGACTTCTGATGGAATGGTCCCTTCTAGAAACTAGTGAGTTAGGCAATATTCTGAGCAAGATTGTAGAGACACTTGGCAGATATGCCAAGGAAGCTGTTCACACACAAAGGAGGAGGTTAGACCAAAAAACTTTTTAGGTCTTTCCTAATGCAGAAAGGTTATAATTCTAATGCTGGAAATAGCAATAGCAATTCTTATTTTGTGCTTAACTATGATGAGAAGAACAGAATTGATTTTAAAGCTTTCCACTGAGACATATGTATTTTTTGGGATAGCTGTTTTCCTCATTTCTTGCTCCATTGAGCCAGACTTTGATGTTTATACAGGCCACACAAATCACTCTTCTACTGCATTTATATCAAATGTTAAAGTACAGATCCATAGTGCATAGTTCCTCCAGGTTTCCCTTTCATAAATCCCAAATTATTGTTACCATTATTCTATTTACCTTGCACGGTCAGATTTCCCTGCTAGGCCTGTTCTATTTCCCTACAAGTACTTAAGGCCTTCTGTCTCCCTTCGGTATCTACTTACTTATCCAGGAGCTTTCTAACTTGTTTTACTAGAAGCGATAAGACAATTATACTCCATAAGTGAATGTTGATAGCAACTTGGGTGGTAAATATTTCAACATTCCACAGTATCATAAACAATCTGCACCACGCTAATTACCTTTTTGTAAGGGATTCGTCATTATCTTAAGACCTGTAAATGAAAATAAAGTTATATTATGTCATTCCCTAGAAGGAGAGCAATTGCAGAGTGTTTATGTGCTTATTACCCAGTCGGAAGCACAGAGACACTTGCCACGAATATTTCTCACACCACGTCAGGGCATAGTGATCACTAAATATGATAAGAAACACTTAAAAACCCAATTTTACTTTTCACATAAAAATTTGAAATATCATAATATGTATGAAGTTCCAATATGTATGAAAGGTTACGCTGAATAAATCCACCACCCGCTTCAAATCAAATATATCATCTTAAACAAAATTAGGGGTGCCTGGGTGGCTCAGTTGCTTAAGTCTCAGACTTTGGCTCAGGTCATGATCTCACGGTCCATGAGTTTGAGCCCTGCGTTGTCAACGCTCTCTGCTGTCAGCACATAGCTGCTTCGGATCCTCTGTCCCCCTCTCTCACTGTCCCTCCCCCACTTGAGTGGCACACTTACTCTCTCTCTCTCAAAAATGAATCAACATTAGAAAAATCAAAATTAAAATAAACCAAACAGTGATGGCAGATCTGAACAAAAGTCAAAGAAAAGTAGACTAGGAGATGTAAAATCATAATTTTGATTTTGAGGAGAGTATTAATTACAGTTTGGTCTGGGTAAAAGTTAAGAATAAATATCTGTCTGTCACAAAAGACCCACCATTACTAACTTCTTATAAAATGCTATAAATGCAGTAAAAATTTTGTCTCCAATTCTTTTTTTCGTCACTTTCAAGGGTGGTTTTATACTCTTGTAATTCCAAGAAGACAGCAAGATAAAGTGAGTGCAAAATTCTAAACTACATTGAAAGTACTAATTTAGGTTGGCGGATGTGAAATTGCAATTGCTAATCTTCTGCACTGACCCTTTTAAAGACGTGCTATATACTTATTTGTGGACTAGAAATAGCTTATTGATAGCAAGGGACAGAGGGCCCAGCCCCCTGTCTCATGGCGGCCACACGTCTTTATCAGCTCGCTTCAGTTACCTGTAAAATGACATTGGACAGGTTTACCTCACAGGCATGTTGTGGAAATCAAATGAGATTCCCCAGTAAAAGCGAAAAAAAAAAAAAGTCTACTGAAAGATTCTTTAAAAAGGATAATCTCTTGGTCAATATCTAAAATGTCAAATCACCAAATGTAGTCAAAATTTGAATAAAATTATGTCTAAGGGCCCAGGAGATACAAAGGGACTGGAGAGGTTTTTTTCACTTTTACACTAATTGTTCAGATTCATAAAGATGTTAATATTTCTATATTACAAATTCTGTACCTACACACACATACACACAAAATATATGACCAAACTCACTGCTCTCACTTAAAAGTAACTGACATAAAAATTTTAGGCCAGTTAGGAGATATGAGACATTATTTAATTCACCTACCTCATTTTACAGACAAGAAAAGTTATGTGACTAAAGCATGCATTCTCAAAGGAAGCGAAATTTGGAATTTGGAAGTGGTGAAAAAAATCCTTTTAAAAGGTAAAATGCATATATATACAGTACACAAACAGATACATAACATATTTGTAATGTTAATATTTCACTGGGGACTTATTAAGAAAAACATATCTAAAAAGGCTACCCAAAGGCAGTGATAATGGAAAAAGACTGAGAAACACTTGGTCAAATTTATGAGGATCCAAATATTGTGATTAAGTATGGCCCTCATTCCAGTCTCCTACAGTCATCATAAACTTTCTATCCCTTGAAATTATATCACAATCCTACACATCAAACATTTGTTCTCATGGACAAAATACTATCTGGATGTGGTTATAATTACTTAGGATTTGAAACTGATGACCAAAATATTACTCACTGTTTTATATTAACAGATGCTATTATTCTAGAAGTATGGTATAGAAATAAAAACTCAGCATTAAGCCTGTAGATTCTGTTTATTCTTTTATTTTTTTCAGTTCTCTTTTTCTTCTTCTTTTTTTTTTTTTTATTTTGAGAGAGAGAGAGAGAGAGAGAGAGAGAGAGGAGTGGGGGAGGGGGCAGAGGGACAGAGAGAGAGAAAATCTTAAGCAGGCTCCATGCTCTGTGCAGAGCCCAACCTGGAGCTTGATCCCGTGACCCTGGGATCGTGACCTGAGCTGAAATCAAGATTTGGACACTCTACCGACTCAGCTACCCAGGCACCGTGATTCTGTTCATTCTCGAATGGGCTGGGCTCACAGGGCTCCAGGTTGGGGGCAGGGCCGGGTGACTTGAGGTATGAGGGGCAGCTATGAAGGGGTCACTTGTGATCTGAGCAAAAGAGAATGACCAGACTAAAAGTTTATTCTTCCTCTTAAGCTGCTTTAGTCTTCTGTTACATAAAAATGAGTACATTTTCATGGGGACAGTGAGAATAGGGTCAAACAAATTCCTAGACATAAGAATCAATAGAACCAAACAGAGAGAATAGAATCACATGGTGTAATCTTACCCAAAATGTGTGTGGTAATGTTTCACTAAATTTTCCACTAAATACATAATATTAATTACAGAATCATAACATTCCCCAAATGGAAAGGATTCTAGAGATCAGACTAACTTCTTGGTGTATGGATGAGAGAACTGGGGCCTAGCAATAACAATGTTAAAATTGGGGCCCAGATTTTCCTTTTTAAATTTGATCGCACAGAGGTATATTAGGGATGCGGTAATCAGCTAAGAGGTCATGGGCACTCAAAAGTAGGAAACTTTAGAGTTTAAGAAACTGTGAGTTTTTTACTTTCAAAAATAATAGGAACAATTATTTGGAGTTTTCAAATTTTGAATGTGAGAATTACAACATTAGTTCATAATATATTGGGTTTTATTTTTTGGCCATATACCTCAAGATAGGGAAAGTACTTCTGATGATGTTTTTGGTGCTGTAAGAATTCCTGAATTCACACATGCCAGAAACAGAGCTACAAAAATATATGACAGCCTTGATCAAGAAGACGATTCCCTGTTTCCCAAGCGTAAGTGCAATATTTGTAATTATTGAATAAAGACAGATATTTAAAATAAGCTGAAATTTAGATTAACAAGACAAGGGTTGTTAACACCTATAGCCATAGAGGGGACGCTAAGATATCTAAATAACTAACACTAAAACAGAATTTTTTTTTTTTTTTTTTTTTGGTGCACCAAAGCTCACTGATGTTAATCTGAAATTTCTAAATACTAAAAGAAAATCTATGAGCTTTTTAGGGTGTCTATTAAAAAATAGTATTAAAACATTTTTCATACTGATGTGTTTTTAAGCTGGATCTAAGCAAAACTGAATCTACAACTTTTTTGCTGTCAACCAAATACTGGCCAAAAAATGGAATAAAGTAGCATCATATTGACAGTGTGAGAAAAAAAAAATTCTTTTCTGGGGCGCCTGGGTGGTTCAGTCAGTTAAGCATCTGACTTCGGCCCAGGTCATGATCTCATAGTTCAGGAGTTCGAGCCCTGCGTCAGGCTCTGTGCTGACAGCTCGGAGCCTGGAGCCTGCTTTGGATTCTGTCTCTCTCTCTCTCTCTCTCTCTCTCTCTCTCTGCCCTTCCCCCACTCATGCGCATGCGCGTGCGCGTGCTCTCTTTCTCTCTCTCTCTCTCTCTCAAAAAAAAAATAAAGAAACACTAAAACAATTTAAAAAAAAAGATATTCTGAGTGGTTTATCCCACACTAAAATGGTGGGGCGCATGGGATGCATGCATGAGGGAAGGGCCATATCCATACAACCCAAGAGAGGTGGCACAATTTACACATCAACATAGTCCTTAAAGTACTTAATCTTTACTCCTTTTCATGGACTCTGGTTCAGTTAATTTTCTTGGTATTGAGAAGCTAAAAAATAAGTTACAATCACTTGCAGAAAAACTCTGTGACAAGGCCAAATTTTCGGCGTGAGTGTAACTCACTAACAGTACAAGAGAAAAAGAGAGAGGGCCTGTTCACTATGTCTGGCTTTAAACAGGAAAAGCAAACTAACGAGCTCTTTAAAGACTTTATAATCACCAGTCATGGCTCTAAAGTAGGTCACTTCCTCCTCCCAACAGCAGAGTCTGTGAGATTCGAATATTTACATATCAAAACATTAATGATTACACTTCTAAACAACAGACAGAAATGCTGCTCCTAATTAATTCAGGCCAGAAAGTATATATCTAGCATCTAAAATTATAAGATTTTAACAATTTTGATAAAGTTTTAGCATTCATTAGTTAACAATTTTAAAAAGCAGTAGGTAATATAAAAGATATAAAACATACCCGCTGTATTTTAAAAATAATTAACCAAGTATATGTTTTAAATTAGAATCACTGTATGACTACCAAACACAAATTCTTCCCCAAAGCACTGCTGTGAAATCTTTCACCTAATTATGAGAGATGTTATAATGTGAAGTCCATGCAAACTAACGTGTTCTTGGAAAATTCTCTCTCCCGTCTCCCACTTTGACTCTCTTCTAGAGAGGCAGACAGGGGGTATCTGAGAGTTTGCATCAACAGTGCCACTTGTCATAAAGAATCATATTTTACAGTTTCACAGGGGAGTAGGAAAAGAAAAAGAGGTGAATGGTGTGGTAAGCAAGGGGCTACATTCGCGATTAAAAGTACGCAATGCTAAACTCCATTATGAAGACAAATAGGAAAGTACAACTTCATTGTTGAAAACAATTTCCCTCCTATCAGTCCAAGGATGCATGCATCAATATTGTAGATGAACTGTTAATTACAAAATCAATTAAAAATTATTTCTAAAAACAGTCACGCGTCCCCGGCTCTCATGGGGACAATTTGGGCAGAAGGTCTCATCTCACTAGGACCGCGCCAAATCACAAAGTCGTCATCCACAAGTAAGCAAAAGCAATCTGGTTTTTCATTTTTCAGCGCGGCTGAGCCCAGCCTGAGATTGATCGTCACATATGGCCCCAGAAAACAAACTGTCAATACCTTGAATGCTGCAGAATTTGAACAAATAGCCGTCCGCCCATTCAAGCCACTCATTGCATCCCATTTAACAGATTTTATTGACAGTTTCCTTCTTGTAATTAAAGGGAAAACTACTGGCCAGCAACCAAGATAAAGTTCAAAGATAGGGTCAAAACAAAAGCAGATGGAGGGGCACGGTGTGACTGTCAATGGTACATAGCATCAGAGCATGTTATTGACATGCAGGTATCTAATGATCGGCACGTCATTAAGGAGGGATCTATCCTGAACTTTATGCAAATGCTAACAGAGACTTAAGACCACAATAAAGCATTAGGAGAGGCACAAAGGGAAAAACAACAAAGCAGCAACGATTTTTACTTATCAGAGGTTGCTATTTTAGTACATTTCAGTTCAAATGTAAAGACCATTTATTCCCATAATTCTTAACCCTTACTGCATAGGTGGTACCTTTCAGAGAAATACTCCGGCAGAATTAGATTTCTAGAGAACTCCAGAATACAAGAAAACAGAGGATTCTTTGATAACCAAAGCTAAAAACAACACCAAATATGTTTTTCCAATTGCAAAATGTGCATTTTTGAGGGGGAGAAAAGGTTTCTGTGTATCCACAATTCATAGGTATTTTCACTTGTGCCTACAAGACAATGGAGGTAATTTTGTCCCGAGAGTGGCCATTTACACTACCAGTTAGGAAATTCATTAGGTGCCAAAAGTTTCACCGCTTTTAGTAAGTAAATATAATAAAAATAATTCAAGTTGATTTTTCCTGTATCTAACTTTTCACTAGAAAGCTGTAATGACTATAATTTTGCTGTCTCATACAGAATTTACAACTGGGTTTAGCAAATCCCTGAAGAAGTTGAGGGAAGGGTAAAACTGCAATATTAAAAAATGTAACAATGACCATGTCAATATGCCAACCTGAATTAGCAAGAGCTATCGCTTTGAGGGTGACAAATTCTTCTTTCTCCAGCTTCATGCTCTTGTATTTCTTTACCAGCTGCAGGATAGCATTATTTAGGTCAAGAAGGCCTGCTAATTTGGACTGGTCTTCATCCATTATATAATCATCTGCATAGACAAGTTCATCCTCAAATGAAAGAGATCGGTATACGACACCAAGGATCAAAATTTCCATCCAAGCACTCTGCAGAAGGCTCATCTGGTCCGCCAGGGACAGCGTGGAGAAGCCTGCATGGGAAGATGGGCAGATCAAGTTACTTTAAAGCCATAATTTCATAATGCAACATTAGTTTCATATGGTAGTCGGCTTCTGCATCGGTGCTCAAAATTATGCTGAGCTTTGATTAGATGCTCTTACATTTTTCCCTGATCATTTTGCAAATGGCAAAGTAAAAGTCATAAACCAGTTCAACTTGTTGGTGCTTTTTATAAGTTTTATGGACACAGTTGAGAAGACTAGAACATAAAAGTAGTTTTGTTTCTTTCATTTCAGGAGAAAATAATATGTAGTCTTTAAATATACTCAAATTTCTGGCTGGAGTTTTTATAAATGTCTTACAGGAAGTCAGGTTTTCATCTACTTCATCTCTAAAAACTACTACTGATAAACAACATAAAAGTTAAAAAAAAAAAAGAATCCCAAAATAAAGGAAAACAAACATTTAGACTCACACTATAGAGTGCAATTTGGAAACATTTCTCTCTAATAGTCAGACGTTCAGTGAATAATGGGTATTCTGATACCTGAAAGAGACTTCTTAATTTGATATTTTGCACCCACGGATATTTAGCATGAAGTCCTCTTAAAATGGTGATTATTGGTATAAAAGAGAGTCGAAGGGGAGCCTGGGTGTCTCAGGTGAGCATCTGACTCTTGATTTTGGCTGAGGTTACAATCTCACAGTTCTTGAGCTTGAGCCCCATATCGGGATCTACACTGACAGTGTGGAGCCTTCTTGGGATTCTCTCTCTCCCTCTCTGCCCCTCCCCTGCTACCACACTCACTCTTCTTCTTTCAAAACAAATAAAAAAGGAAAGAAAAAAGAAAAAAGAAAACATTCTTTAAAAAGGAAGAGAGAGAGAGAGAGAGAGAGAGAGAGAGAGAGAAGACTACTTAGCAGCCTGGCCTCCTCACCAAATCAAAAAGGCAGAGTTTATTCTTATTAGGATCCAGCTATTTAAAAAGTTAACTGTGGAAACAATGGGGTTCCATGGATAGCATATAGGCAGAGCCAGATCCTGAATTTAAATATTGGACCCACTCAGCTACTGTGTCTTTCGCCATGAGCAAGACAATTCACCTGCACCTCAATTTTTTTTTTTTTGGGGAAATACAATATAAAACCCAGCAAAATACTAATTTATAACATAGGTTCAATAAATGCAGCCATATCAAATATTACTTTTTTCTTAACTATCGAGCTACCTATATGACTGCTTTAGTTCTTCCGTAACAATCTGGTCTGATTCACACACAACACACATACATGCTTAAAGTTCCTTCTGAGCTTAAGAAAACATGCAAACAGATTTTAAAAGAAAATGTGGTTCAATAGGGAAAGCAGACGTAGTGCCTTTAAACCTAGTTAGGAGTTAAAATGTCTATTTAGATCTCAGACGGACTAGGTCTGGATTCCAAACGAAGTCCCTTTCAAAATAAATAATAAGTAAATAAATAAAAATAAAAGGAAGTCTTGGTGATACCTGATGATCAGCCACCTACTTTTTCCAAGAGTCCTAAAAAAAGAAATATTTCTTAAATCTTCACTTTCATTTCCAAAATTATGCCCAGGAATTCCAAGAGCGATCGACCACCTCTGTGGTTTTTGAGGACACGGGACTATGATTTAAGATCTTGCCACCAATAATTCTATAGGAGAAAATTTTAATAGTGCAACTTATGAAATCTATTTTTTCCTCATAAATACCCACTGCCGCCCAGTCTACTTAGGCTCCTGCTTATGCTCATCACTGTTGTTCCATTTTTTATTCGTATCAAATTGTTCATGTCCCATGTGATATAAGAAACTACTGCACAATAAGGAAAAGAAAGTGATTTCCTGGCCTGTTGGTGAAAACAAGTGGTTTGCCATTTGGCACCATTAACTAGAAGTATTTAAGAAGATCATCAAGAAGGATCAGTCCAGCTTTTGTCAAGGATGGTCTTCAGACGTGTGCAAAAAGCATTTCTTTCATTGTTTATCAAGCTGTTTACACATTACGTGACAGAGCTTCTTTTGAGCTGGCTGTGTCAATCTTTCTTTCTCTTTTTCCATGCCTTTTGTTTTGGTCAGCATAATTAACACATTTATTAAAAATAAATTCCTATAAAGATACAACAATTGGTAACATTTCAAACAGTCAAAAGAGTAAAATAATGGCCTCGCCTGAGTAGGTTAGGCTCCATTTGCTTCTGATCTTAAGAACGTTACACTAACAACAAACAAACACTATTGCTCTTTTTTCTGTTCCCCCTCCAGGAAAAAAACATGCAATGCAAATCCAAATATCTCGCTCAAGAAAAGGGAACAGTACGATTTCTTTTGTACATGAAATAGACGAAGAAATAAATGCTCATCCAGAAAGTTACGAGCCAAAAGGGATGGCTGTTTTCCCTTTGCCTTAGTTTTCTTGTTCCTTTTCAGGCTCCCAAGCAGCAGTTTTTCTGCAGCGGCAGACGGACAGAGCGCGTAGCCCGCAGCACCTTCCTGTGACAGCCCTATTCTCCCTCCCGACACTGCTGTTAGTAAATAGATTTACACATTCTCCAATCTCCACACATCTTTCTGCCGAATAATTAAAAGCAGGATGATTAGTTTATTGAGTGGAAGGAGGAACTTTTTTATTGAGGTCCAGCCACGATTTTATCAGGGCCAGCACTTTTACGGTTGTCAGGAGGATGCAGGCATCCAATTTTTCTTATCTGCCTGATTAATACAAACGCTGTTTCAGGACGCATTAATTAACAGATACAAATCTACGTTCTCATGGAAGGATCAATACGGAGAAGAAAAGAGGCATCAATGTGAATTTAGTGCTGATGATGGAGAAGGCACGCTATCGACATTTACGTGCACGGAAACTTTAAAGTTGCACAGGGGCCCTTTTGTCCCTGTGATTTACAAATTAACAATTTTCAGCCATAACAACGTTTCACACATTTCTTTGGGGTTTAATTAAGCAAAAAACAATAAAATTTCATTTTTTAAAGTGGACCCTGCAATTTGTTTGCTCTCTGTCGATGGCTCTGTGTGTGTACGTGTGCGTGTATCTTTCCTGTAAACTTAACTTTTTTCTTTCACTTCTTGATGAAATAAAAAGAAGAAAAAGGGTAAAGAAAAAGATGATCTCTCTCATTTTATTTATTTATTTTTTTGGTGAGGGAGGAGGTGACGATGAATATAGGTGACGATGAATATAGGTTTGACAAGTTTGCTTGCCTGATATCCTCAAATCTATTTCAGCTGATTAAAGGAGGTGTAATTTTGCAAAACGGTAGGAAAAAGGACAATCCATGCTTTACAGAGTATAAATAAAAGTCCGGACTTTTATCCCCTCTTGCTCTAGAAATAACTGAATCGCAACACTTTTAACCCTTTCCTACCACACTTGTGCAAACTGGAAGCTGTTGCAAAGGTCGCTTCTGCCCAGATGCCTGCGTGGCAGTGAAATGGCCTTGTTATGAGATTATCGTGCTCACCTGCTCACTAAGGAGGCTGCATACATCACAGACATTAGCTTTTAATTCCACAAAGTTCTTCTACTGCCCCTTAGGAGTGATAGCTTAAGACACATTACAAATATAAGCATATCTGGATAACATTTTTACCAGTGGACCTGAGCAAAATATCAAAACCTAAATGTCCAAGATCTAACTAAACTGAGTTTAAGGAATTTTTTAAAAACACACTCTTACTGCTCTCTTGGCACACACACGCTTGTGTCCCAATGATAATTACTTGTGTGCACCTTCACCCGGCATTTAGTGGGGTTTTATAGCTACTGGGCTACAAATTAGAGGTTCTCATCACCTATAGGATTCAGATACCTTTGGAGAGAAACCTCTCTCCCAAGTGAAATAAAATATGCTTTGCAGTCGTGTTGTGCGAACCTCGTGTTTTGTGCGTCCTGGGATCTTAATCTTTGGTGTGTGACAGCTTATAGTTTTAAGTGTTCAGCCATATTACAGCTTTTTAAAACACACTGATACCATGGTGCATTTTTTTTTTTTCCTCCCCGGCTCCGGCCCATTCCATGCCTATCGCTGACAACTGGGATCTCTCTTCATCTCTGTCCCGGAGTCAGTGCCATTTAATGTATCTCGGGCATTTTGCTAGCAGAATGACTCTCTACCTTGACCCGCAGTTAAATAGCATGTTTATCTGCAATACAGTGTGCTCCAAATAAACCAGATGACAGTTGGGAATAACATCACTTGGAAGGATTGAAAAGCTTCTCAAGAGGCAGGTACCCCTGAAGTAATAGGCTTGAAGAAAGTATGTTCTGTGCCAGCCCTCTTGCCTTCTTCTACTAGAAACTTCGGAGGATGGCAGTGGTGCCATGGGCACTTGTCAAGCACTTTTTTTTTTTTTTAGCCTGGCAAACTGATGCACTTTGCAGTCAACTTTCAGAAAAGGCTAAGCATTTGAAAGTGTGAAGGGCAAAAAATATCTGACGGCTAGTCTTCAAAAATACACTTTCATTTCAGAAAGCATAAATGTTTATTCCCTGAACGGAGTGTTGACAGAAATAGGCTGCAGTGCAGGCATCTGGTTTTAACCCCTGCTAGGCATTTTCTTCTCGGCTGCTTCCTTGAAACAGAGAGCAAGCATTTTAAATCTTCAGGGTGTCCGTTAATATCAGTTAATCATGGCATTGATTTGCCCGCTCACAGTTTTTGAACTGTAGTGTCTCTGTTCCGCAAAACATTGACATCTTTCAACGAATAGCATATCATGCTAGAATTGTAATGATGCCATAATGACTCACGGAGATCGCAAACGAAATTCATGGAGAGAAGGTGAGCGAGCAGTGTGGCATGAGCTAGATTCTTTCTCTCTCATACAAATGAACCTACTGTTTACAGGAACTAGGGGAGACAAGAATCACAATGGCACTAAGATCTGATCTTGCCTACCAGGAGACCTTGTTAGAGCTAAACTTTACGTTTAAGCCAGTTGCTACTTCACATATGAGCAGACATACCACTTGCTGTATAATTCACAAAACACACAGCTCTGGGGTTGCAGGGTGTATGTATATATGTGTGTGTGTGTGTGTGTGTGTGTGTGTGTGTGTGTGTGTGTATACATATATATACATATATATGTATACATATACATATATACACATATATATGTGTATCATGTATACACACACACACAACATATATATATGTAACATATACATATATATATATGCAGGGTGTATATATATGTATATATAACATATAAAATTAATATATATAAATATATAAAGATCTTTTTTCTATTTTGATTTTTACAGAAATGGACTTTATGGGCTGGCACTCAGTAGCGGCTAGAGTTAAGCCAACTACGGATGGTCATGTGCTAAAGTGAAAGCTGGAATCTTTACCTGGTGCTATCAGAACCATTTTATTTAAAATTTTTTCTTTGTAATAGATGGTAATTATTATCTATTATATTAGTACCTAAGCATTAGATACAATACCTCCAATATTATCCTTTGAATCTTTATTCTTTTAGTTGGACCATAAACCAGATTTCATTAATTCAGGCTCAATCTCAATTAGTTTGGGTAAAATACAACAGTAACTAACAATAATGGGACAGCTCTCCTTCTTGTAATTTGATCAGCTTTCAACATTTGTTGATTCCATAATAAATCTGTTTCTTTTAGTTCTTTCTGTTTCTTCAGTTTTTATACTTCAAGTATGGTTCACAGAGATTTTATGAAACCATTATTTTAAAATAGTGGTTTCATAGGAAAAATGTGGAAATCTTGCAAGACAGAATTCAGATTCAAAAATTCTACGTGGCAAACTTGACCAGCATCCATAAAACTTAGTAAATGGTCTAGGTGGTGATGATAAATTAAAGGAGGGTAGAATAGAATCATAAAGGCACTATCTACTGGTCCAAGATGGAATTATCACTGTTAACTGAGTTTCCAGGTACAACTGGCCACTGACCACTCATGCTGATTATGCAAACAGCCAAATGAATTTTCAATTAGCCCACTCATGGGCACAGAAATTAAAACCATGCGCCCATGGCCCTGGTGAAATGCCTTCTTTAGTAATTGCTTCTTGTTTCCAAATCCAGCTTGCTAAAAAAATTAAAATTATAATAGCAGCGAAAGAAAGATATTCCCAAGGGGCTACTCAGAAAAGCCTGAAAATGGTAACAAGAGGTTTTTTTTGTTTGTTTCTGTGAGTGTGGGAGGGTGACAGCTGCCAACCTGCTTTGAGAGGAAAAAGAAAAAAAGAACTAGATTTGGGGCAGATGATGTAAAATAGGAATACAGAGACTATCTAGATGAAGTGTGCAGTTCCTCTTTGGAAATTCCACTTACCTACCACTGCTGAATGATTACAAATGTTCCTTTAGCTTTCCCCAAACTCCCTTTTACTTGACCTCAACTTTACTTCTCCCATCCTTTCATCTAAGCCAAGAAGAAAGAAAAATTGTCAGAAGGCACAGAGAAAGGTATAGGCTGAGCTGCTTTAAAGGAGGGATACCTAATGGCTTTCTTTTCCCACAACCTTTATTTTGTGCTAGTTGAAAACAAGACAGCTCTGCCTGGAGAGTTTCCTTTTTGATGTGACTACATTTTGTTTGACCATTGAGAAAAAAGGAAGGCAGTGCCATATAATGTAGGACTCTAAAAAAAAAAAAAACCTTAGTTTTCAGTCTTACTTTGGGAATAGATGGACGTGGAGTAGGAAAAAGCTCATTTTGAAGCCACATTTCTGGTTTGAAAGAAAAAGATCCAGTGCCTGAATCTGACTGGCTCTACCCAATCACTGTTGGCCTGGTCAGGAAATACCACAGGGTGCTGACGGGGACCTGACCAATAGTCCAAGGAATATCAACCCAGCCTGGGCGTCAGATGTGCGGGAACTGTCTTCAGGAAATTCCCAAGTTCTCATCAAATTTGGTCTAATACTTGACTTAAAAATCAAGCCTTGAAAATAAAGGCATACTGCCTCTATCTGAACTTTGAGGATTTGTAGGCTGACAGACATTTCCAAAGACTTTTAAAGAATTTGTAGGAAATAAGTAATGTCAAACATTCAAAAGCTAAAGGGTGACTGCCATTGAGGGATATATGATGAAAGAGACTAGAGTGGGGAGCAGTGACATTGAGGTCTGGAGATCTAGGTTCTACTTCTACCCACACTCCAACCAATAGTGCTAACTTGACCCCTGTTGTCAGTTGATTTGTATCCCTCCAAAAAAGAGGTTATAATTCTCTCAGTACCTGTGAATGTGACCTACAAAGATAGGGTCTTTGTAGATAGTCAAGTTAAAATGAGGTCATGAGGGTGGGTCCTAATCTGACTGTAGTTTCATTAAAAAGGGGGAAATTTAGGGAGAGACATACACAAATGGAAGGAAAATGATGTGAAAGTACACAGAGAGAATGCCATTTACAAGCCAACAGACGCTTGGTCACCAGAAGCCAAGAGAGAGGCATGGAACAGATTCTCCCTCACCACTCTCAGAAGGAACCAACCCTCCCGACACTTTGATCTCAGACTTCTAGTCTTCCGAATTGAGTGACAATAAATTTCCGTTGGAAGCCGTCTCATTTGTGGCACTTTGTTATAGCAGCCCCAGCAAACTCACACAGACCCATAGTTGACTTCTCATCTGTGAAATATGGACATATGCGAAATAGGGACCAGACATCTTTGAAGAAGCTTCCAGTTCCAATGCCGAGTGATTCGGAGTATGCAGCGAGAACGACTGACATGAAGCACAAGGCTGTGTGGGTAATGGTGAGCACCTCAGATAAAGATCATTGGACCGAGAGTAAATAAACCTAGCACTGGGTGCCACCTGTCCCACCAAGTGACTGTGTGACTCTGGGGAATGAGTCAACTTCTCTGGTTCCTGCCTTTTCATTGGTAAAGTAGGGAAGTAGAAACAAATGTCCCTAAAGGTTTGGTCCAGACGTACATTATTCAGTTTCCAGTGAATTTTGCTGCAGTTGTGTAACAAAATTAAAACCAATTGACATTTAATGCATCTATGATAAGTGAAGCACTATGCTTCGACCCATTAGGATATACAAGATGAGTACAATATAATGCGTACCCTGTAAGATGTTACAGTCCAGCAAAAGTAAATTAGAATACAATGAGGAAAAGTAGGTAGGTACCATAAGAAATGATCAAAGTGTACGGATATGTAAAGGAGGAAAGATTGGTGTTGGTTGTACACATCCTCCTCAATGTGTCATCAATTTCTCTCCTCCCTTACTCCCCACGGTTTTGGTTCAGATCTCCATCATCTCTTTTGGAATAAAGGGATACCAAAATTCTTATCTGGTATTTCCTTCTTCCATCTTACCCGTGGCTATTCCAGCATTATTTTTAAATATGAACTCTAAGCATGCCATCCATTGGCCAAGATGCTTTCTTGGCTTCAACTTCCCCAGTGGACAAAAAACTGAAACCCACCGGCACAAAATGGAATTTCTTTCACTGTTTGGCCCTTCTATCCCTTTCCTGCCACATTTCCTGAAAACTCCTCTTCTGGTAACTCCTCTGTAGATGGCATAGCAGGGCGAAAAGTGAGCTCATTTTCCCCACCCTGTAGCTCTCCTACTTCCGAGCTTAACAGCATCACCATCTGCCTGCTGTCTCACTCCCAGCCTTTCAATGTTCTATCACCAAGCCTTCCTTTTCATATTTCTGAAATCAAGTGGACACATTCATTCTTTTCCATTCCTACTGCCATTATAATTATATTGTTCCTATGTAGCATCCACGGGCATAGTTTCCAGCTGTAAAATATGAAAGTGGAGCTCCAGGTTAAAGCCCTAAACAAGTAAAGGAGTGAATGTGACGATGTGCCGCCTGACAGACAGATCTTTCCCAGTGGGCTGCCATGTTTTCGGAGTTCTTAACAGTGGAGCCCTCCTCTTCCTTGTTCCTTGCCGTAATCCTGGCACCTGCAACAGCACCAGCCACGTAGCAGGTGCTCAATAAATTTGTGCCAAATCAACTAATGAATCACAACTCACTGAATGGCTTTCACAAAGAATGGGACACTAGAAGTGAAGATAGCATTTCAGATATCAGTCCCCTCCCCCAGAAAGAAAATCTGAATATGCAACAAAATGTAGCCTAATTGTTTTTCGTTATTTGTAGAAGGGTTTATTAAGGCACTGAATATATGTAAAGCTCTTTGCTTATAAGTGCCAAGAGTGTATAGGATTTTCTTTGGAGCCATTTAAACTCTGATAAGGTCTTGTTCTAAACCTCAGCTAGTTTCTTTTTATTTTAATTTTTGTGATGTTTATCTACTTTTGAGAGAGAGTGAGACAGAGTGTGAGTGCGGAGGGGCAGAGAGAGGGGGAGACACGGGATCCGAAGCAGGTTCCAGGCTCTGAGCTGTCAGCACAGAGCCCAACGCGGAGCTCGAACCCACAAGCAGTGAGATCATGACCTGAGCCAAAGTAGGACACTTAACTGACTGAGCCATCCAGGCACCCCTCCTTTTTAATTTATAATTAAAGTTGACTTTTTGATCATAAGGCCTAACTGCTTTCTCTTATATTTATAAATAGCCATTCACAACAGACTCCATGATAATGTCACAATGACTTTTGTTATTTACAAGTATTTCTCTACTTAGTCTTAATTTCTCTACTTTATCTTCTTTGTATAACGATCTTAACAATGTGTGAATTTATCTTCTGTAGCTAGACTACTAAACCTCTGAAATCCTAGCCTAGTTAGTCAGGAATGAAAACAAATGCTCAGTGCTTCTTTCTGCTTGCAGGAATAAAAAACCTGTATACCTACTTTTTAAACAAATTCTTCAGAGATTTCAAAACCAGTTTTTATAAAACCCGAATACAGGCACTTTCCACACTTTAAAAAAATGGCCGAGAGATTGAGAAATCTTGGGCTTCCTTTTTATGGGTTTCTGTTCCCTGAATCAAGAACAGCCAAGAGAAGACAATGCAATAAAAATGCATTCATATGAAATCTCCCTCTCAGTCCATTTTAGAACAATGGATTCTCACTAAATAAACACTCACTTGTCAGAAATACTTGCAACACGACAGCCACTGAGCAGCACCAAGGGAGTAAGGTGCCTTCCCGTTTTAAAGCAGCAAATTAGACATTTACAGGGAAGATGGTACTTGTCGGTCATGACCTTTCAACTGTGTCTGTACAAGTAGGTGTTAATGTAATTTAAATGCCGTTTAGACGTGTTTCAGGTTTATCAAACTGGTTTGCATATCCACTCCTATGTAATAAGTTTGAAAAAGAACCATTTCCACCTGCCTTAGGAACAAGCATAGCTGGGCGCAGTCCTATGCAAATATTCCAGGCAAGTAAAGCAGGCTCCATTCAAGTCTCTCTCTAAGAAGTCAGGGTGGACCTTAAGGAAATCAAGCAGGGGGCCGAAAGTATTTTTAATCAGTCAGGTAGTAAGTTCTCATGATTTTTATATGAACATTTCCTTCCCCCCCCACTTTTTGTACATATTTAAGCTGAGAATTTTGATTTACGGCAAACAGATTATCTCTGTTGGAGATGATAGATTTTCTCTTTTTTTAAAATCTTTTTATGTTTATTTATTTTTGAGAGAGAGAAAGAGCGTGAGTGGAGGAGGAGCAGAGAGAGAGGGAGACACAGTATCCAAAGCAGGCTCCAGGCTCTGAGATGTCAGCACAGAGCCTGACACGGGGCTCGAACCCATGAACCGTGAGATCACGACCCGAGCCAAAGTCGGACGCTCAACCAACTGAGCCGCCCAGGTGTCCCTGAAGAGGATAGGTTTCAATTAAAATACAAATACAGGGAGAAACACAAGAAGATGAATTTTGATAACATAAATTTTAGGACCAGATAACATGTTTTTTCACCATCCAACATTTTAATAAACTGACCAATAAGTTATTAATAAAGCACGTCATTTGCCAGACTTCGGCAAGAGATCAATGTGCCTCTAATACTCTTTAGAACAGCTGGAAAACAACCATAAACTGTAACTTCTGGCTAACTTTTTCTTAAACCACAAATTCTTGGCATGGTTTACTTTCCTTCATAATTTCTAATATTTGGTTTTGTACTGTGTTTGACCTAAATTGTATTTTAAATTAAAAATGAATTTTTGTGAATGTTTCTTTTGCCCACACATAACATTTAAAAGCTAGCTAGCTATTTATTTATTTATTTATTTATTTATCTATTTATTTATGAGGAACTGCTTCTCTTGGGAACATTCAACCATTAAAAGAAATCTATGAATAGCAATTTAGCCATGGCTGCTTTATTTCTGTTATATGTGACCCAAAATACTATTCTGATATTGAAAAATTAAAGAATCTATATCTGTATGTGTGTATATCTATTTTTTTTCTTTTTCTTTTTTTCTTAAGTGAGCACAAAAGAGAAAATTAGGAGAAAGAGAGAAGTGCTTGCTCCACTCCAGTCTGATTTGGGATTAAATGCTGCCCATCTACAAAAGGTGAGAGTTTTTCCCAGTCCATCCACTCGCATTAATGAAGGCAGAGCTGCAGACTTGAAAGCTCAGGTTATCTTTTCTTTTTATTATTTTCCCATTTTTGAAAGCCACGACCACATACAGGTTAAGACACAGAATAATGTTTGCAGCATGACGACCTGGGTGATTTCATGAGCTCACCTAAAATTTGAAAATGTTATGTCAGCTACCAATTACAAAAAAAAAAAAAAAAAAAAAAAGTTGTGATCATCTTGTGTGCTTTCAGTGAAATGACCAAGAGCTGATTCCGGATGAGAGCTCTAAGAGAAAAAAATCACTTACAATTTCTATATTAATTTTAAATGACATACCTTCAAATCTTCTCAGATTTTCCTAATTGGCCCCTTGATACAGAAACACAAATTTTAATGAGAGCACTAATTATTTAAAAAAATGGTATTTGTGGAGTTAACATTAATATCTCCCTTTCTCTCACTTTTACTAGTTACAGGAAAAGCAGGAAAAAAAAGTCCTTCACGTGTGCTTTTCTTGCTTTTCTCAAAACAGAAAGACACTATAACTCAGGGAGTCTCCAACATACGCCCCAGAAGGAAGAGAGGCAGGGAAAAAAATCAGGAGGTTCTTCTGCATAAACACAAGTTAAAGGATTTACAACACAGGCCATTAAAAACAAAGTGTCATATGTATTCATGAAAGAACATAGGAGAAATATGTTATCCATGAGATGCATGTCACAGATACGAAATTATAGCATGCTGACCCTGAAACTCCACATTCAAATAATATTAGAAATCCTCACTATCTACGCTTAAAAGACCCGAGCATAATTTGTGCTCTGGACAGCATGAGAAAACAGCTTCTCTGAATTTCTAGCCCCAAGAGTTCGGTTTAAAGTCAGGCTCCCACACTATTTTTCTCTGTGGCTAATGAAGATCTGTTTACGAATATTTACTCCCAAGTTCACGGCTGGTGTTTGCTGGCTCAAGCAGAGCTAAGTCATTACGGCTTGGCATACGTTCCACTGGGGAGGCTACCAGTTATCTTCTCATTGACAATAGAGGCAACCCCTTCGATTCCTCGCTGCCTTCCCTTCTTCCTCTCTTCACTGCCCCCAATTTGGATCACTGGCCAAGTTAAAACAAAAACAGGGAACAACACAGCTCTTGGACTTCCCCAAGCACATGAATGCAGAGTCGTTATCAGTAGTAAAAGGCTGCCTGCCGTATTTACCACGGATACATAATATACAAACCAAACCGTGCCTCTTATCATAACTCTTTCGGAGACAGTGCTCCATTCAAAAGTAGAATGGAGGAGGGAAATGTAGCTGCGGTGCAAAGCTCTCACGCTATAATTCCTCTCCTCCCTAAATGAACAAGGGCTTGCAGAGTGCTGCCCGGGAGTCTCCCTGCTTTGATCTGTTGGAAAGTATATTTATCTTTGTGTCCCACCTCTCCTCTATGCTGTGACCAGTCCCTTTCATGTCACTGAGATCCTGCAAATAGATCCAGGAAATCCTGGACATTCCTACATTAGGTTGCCTCACGCAAATAAGCATAGGACAATGCAAATACTGCTGTCCATGGATGAACTTATTCGGAAGTTGCACTGTTTCCTAACTCAATTTGAGTCGCATTAAGACCACCTCTGCAGGGAGAGACTCTTACGTTTGCAACAGTCCAAAATGAAAGGGGGAAAAAAAGGAGGAAAAAAAAAAAGCTGCCTGATTCTAATACACCTAATTAGCCATCGGCAGACTCTTAATTGCATACATTAGGATGATTCCATAGTGGAGATTAATTCTAAATATACCCAAGCAGCTGGTTAAGATGCCATGGATTACAGTGTGGACTGTACTTTTCCACTTAATTAGATATCAAAATTAAGCAGCAACAAGCATTTTGACATAACGGGAATCAAGCCGCTGCTCGCTATCCCAGAGCTGCACTAAAGTGACCGCTAAACAGAGCCGCACAGATGGAGAGATATTAAATGCCGCACTGGAAAGTAATTTCAAATAATAAAATATCAATATTTACATTTTAATTACCCCTACTGAGAGCCGCTCTGTCATTTTCACTATTGCCGACGCAGCAAGGGGTAGTGGAATGACATTGTGGCTCTGGCTGCAATGACTATTTTGTTTCCATTAAAGAATGACAAGTGTTTTAGAGGCAGTGACACTCGGTGTGTGAACAAGAATGACAGCAGATCAGAAAATTCCTATTAAGGGACTAAATGCCTCAACAAGAGAATTTACTCTGAGCAGTAGCTCCTCCTTGAAGCACATAATCCCGTCCAAATTTTCTGCTGAAAGTTTATTATTGGGGATGCCCAAGGGAAGTTTTAGTCTCCCATGAAATATTTAGATCCGTAAAACGTTATATGATGATTGTCAATTTAAAAACAATAATACTTGACGTAAACAAATATGCAGGAGTTCTGTGTAAATCGCAATGATGTTAGGGGTTTCTTTTTTTAATTTTCTTCTCATCGCCGTTGTACCATTGATAATGTTTCCTTGAAACATATCTACTTCCTCTCAAATACATGCATGAAAGCCTGGGATATGGCTTGGAGTCATCATAATAAAAATGCTGGCTTGTTTCACCACCTTGTCATTAGTATTTTATAGTATGCAACCATCTCAATCATAATTTCCCTGACATGGAAAACAGAGTCAAGAATGGGTCATAATTTGCATGCGCAAATGCAGACACACGTGTATGTATACCATATATTTTTCTTTGGCTTCTGTTATTATTGAGAAATAGCAAACTCCTACCAGCTCTTACAGGCCCTCACAAAATTTAATTACTCTTCATGGGGTGGGAAGATGAGATTATGGAAACAAAAAATAAAAGGTATATATTAGATGTGACATGCTGGATTCACAGGATAATAAATGAAAACAGTAAAGTCTTCCTTTGGGGATGACTGTCAAAACCGTAGAGATCTTGAAAGAATTTTAATGCCTCGAGATATGAGAGAGTGTATGAGAGAAACTCCTTGGTCAGTATACTGTAGTAGGCAGTTAACTGACCCCCTATCTCAGAGCCTGCATTTATTTAATGTGTAGAGACGAACAACCATAAACGTGATAAATGGCTATAGCGGGAGGCTGAATAGAATTTTTCAAAGAAGAGAAAAGGGAAGTTGGGGAGTTATATAGACCCTTAGCATGCTCACTCCCATGCCTTTTAAAGTATCAGTTTTGAAGTTGGAGTAAAAACTTGAGAATAGCCATGGTATACCGATGCTTGGTCTCTAACTAGAAGATGTTCCTCTTCACAACAACAACAGCAACAAAAAAACCAAAAGTGCCTAGGAAAGTTATTTCTTAAGCATCCCTAATGCTTTTAGGACAAGACAGATCCCCATTTCTCAGCTACTAGCACCTTTTAATTTCTGAAAGAGCCACGGTTGAAAATCTTAATTAATTGTTCCATACTGCTTCAGGATCATTATGCAATGTAATAAAGGCCGTGTAATTATGAAATTTTACAGCCATTACCAAGGCTGATGGCTCGTATTTCATCCTCAGCTGGACCCGATGGCTTTTAGGCACTCTGCTCCCCTTTGATGAACTACAGACAGATCTATCAGGCCCAAACAATATCCAGGCGAGGCAGCTATAATAGCTACCTACAGATGAAGCCATTGATAAAGATAAACTATAAATCTACACACACAAATGCAGGCACATCGCCTGGGGATGACAGAGAGAGGATGAGACACTTGGGAAAGGCAGTTGGCTCCCACGAAGACAGCCTCCCGAGTCTCTCGCTCATTCATTCCAGAATGGGTTGGATTTCATAAAAGACAGCGAAACCCAAGTGAACGTCTCATTTATTCTCTGTATCTCGAAATCAAATGAGAGAAGGAAGAAGGGGTGTGAGTGTGTCCATGAGCATTGTACTTAGTGCATTATTGAAAGGGCAGAAACTACTCAGATATCCTAACATCTATTTCAGAGGTGGAAAAAAAAAATAAAAACACTAGATATCTGGGATTTTTTGCCCACACATACCACTAGCACAGCAATTCACAATAAGTACCCTGAAACAAATGAGATTATAGTTCATGAGTATCTTTCTTATAGATCCTGACATTTAAAAATATAAGCTGTAATCTAAGAACAGAAACCCAGGCTGCGACGCAGACAGGGAAACTAAAATCATATTCGGATACAACTACAACATCTGTAGCTCAAAATATTTTCATTTTGGAATGTAAGAATTCATGCAGCCTAACAACTGATAAAATTAGGGTTTGCTTGACAGGTTTCCAACAACATCTTTTTTCTTTTTTCTTTTTTTTTTGAATTAAGCATTTATGTAGATCCTTCCAAATATCAAGTTAAGTGGAAAAGGGCCACGTAGGAGGTTCATTTGACAACCATAAGTGCTACACTCCAGGGAGCATCTAGTTCAACTCTGCCTTTGGGATATGGCAGCAATTCACAGAGCTAATGCCCTCAGTCCTTATGATGGCATCAGCCACATGCTGGCTCATTTCATGAATATGACCAGACAGCCAGTCTGCAACATGGCTATCCAGGAGAAAAAGCCCATCTGAGGGTCAATCCAATTCAGACTGCAAGCTGAGACAGTGGACCACGCAGGGCAAGAAAGAAAAGTAGCAGGATGCATGTAGGCTGATTTTGAGATTGAAGACGAGCAGGGAGGTAAGGTGTATGTGTGCATAAAGGGGGTGGTGCCTATAAACGAAGATATATTACTGGTTTAAGTGGCATTAAGTCTCTGGAAAGCACAGCTTGAAACACTTCACTAAGAGTACAAATTAAGAGTGAGAAAAACTGGTTTCTGTACAATGTCGGCTACTAACCAGCTGTGTAACCTTGAGCTAGTCACCGAATCGTTCAATTTCCTTATCTACCGAACAAGGTTGCTTGACTGGATGGGCCAGTCTACAGTCCAGATTGAACATTCTATTATCTTTGGTGTTCTTTGTTTTGGGCAGGAGAAAGCGTAGATGTGAAACATACCTTTCCTACACAAATGGATGGTCTCCCTGCCTGAATCCCTTTCTAGGCTTGACCGTATTTTATTCTGCCAATGCGATCTCACCTCCCACTTTTTTGAGAAATGAAGAATAATAGATATAAATGCCCTTGACCTACTTACTTCGCCTTCTCATCTGTAATAGGACCAATTCCTAATACCTCCCACTTGTCTGTAAAGAAAAGGGATTGCTTTTTCTTCCCGAGGAAGGTCTTTACTATGTTCTCAATCCCATCAACTCTGGCCACCTTGAAGATTCATTCCATCAATTTCCCGCTCAACCCCTCTTCCTTTCTTGTGTCTTTTAATCTCTCTTCCTGAGTTTCCATTCCTTCGTCCTTCTATTCTCATAAAATTTCCTCTCCACACTGGTTCCTCCTCAATAGCCAGCTCTCTGTCTCTGTGTGTCTGTGTGTCTGTCTGTATCTCTCCACTTCCCCACCCTCTCACCATTGAAAATCCCCACAAGTAGCACACTCACATTTGTCTGCTACCATTGGTCTGCAATCTGCTGACGCCTGAATCATGTCTCAGCCCCTCTGTTATACCATGGCCACCTACAATCACCTCACTGCCAAATCCAATGGCCTGCCCTCCTTCAAATCCTATTTGGCTCTTCTTCTCCTCTCTTCCTCTCTGAAACACCTGCACCCCACCCCCCACTGGCAGTGTGCCTCATATTTCTCCTGGTCTCCCTTCCTTCTTTTGTGATAATCCTTTCCATGTGATACTTTCAATAATTCTACCTTGGCAGTTTCTCTTCTCCCTCTGCTGCTCTCCCCATGTCTAGGGATATAGCAAACCTGTGTTACAAGTGCATCCTTACTTCTGGCTCCCTGAAGGCCATTCCCATTGAAATGTATCACAGTCAAAATGTTTAAAATTGAACTCATCCTGTACCCCCCAAAAAACATCCCAATGTATTCCCCAAAGCATCATCAAATACTCAGCAAGACAGAATTGAAATTTTGATGTTCTGTTTAATTCTTCTCCAATGTCCAACTGCTTCTATGAAACACCCCTTAGTTCGACCTCGTATTTCCAGTCCCACTGCCTAAGCCCTCAGCCCTCAGCCCTCAGCCCTCCATTATCTTCCACCTGAACCCAACTCATGGTTTCCCCGACTAGGATCTGACCCCTTATGGATCTATATGAAGCAGGGATCCTCTCTCAGTGAGGTCTCCTGAATCCTTCAAAGCCAGGGGTCAATTCTTCTTTATTTCTTGTTAAGAATGATGGTGCTGGTAACAATTTATAAAATTCACTCAGGGCTTACTATGTGCCAGGCAGCATGCTAAGCTCTTCCATTTATCATGTGCCTGTCATGAGCCAAGCATTAGAGATACCCAAAAGACCAAGTCCCAGCCCGCTGGGGGTTTACATTCAGGAGGAGTGGGGAGAAAACAAACAAATACAAATGCAAAGGCATTTCCCAGTACAGGAGTGCAGTGGAGAACACGTCCACAAAACTAAGGCAGAAAACAGGCACCAGGAAGAGACGAGGGGAAGGAAGTGTAGTTTTCGGCAAAGCCATCCAGAAAAGCCTCCCTGATGCTGGACCGTGCAGCAGAGATCTGAAGGAGGGAGAGTGCAAGCCCTGCATCTCTCTGTGGAAGGGTGTTTCAGGCAGAGGGAATGGCAGAGATACCCCTGCTGAAAGGGGACTTCTTTGCACGGTTCAGAGAATTGCAAAGAGGCCAGCGTGGCTTCAGAGGAAGAGGGGGAGATGGGCGGCAGCATCTAATGGCATGGGCACGGCACAAAGGCTTGGCGACTTTTGCAAACTTTTGCAGCTTTTACTTTGAGTGAGATGAGAAGCCACTGGGGGCTTTGAGCAAAGAGGAAACAGAATCTGACTTGCATTTTAAAAAGATGACTGGGTAGAGGAGAGCAATGAGGCCATTACAAGCATTTAACTCTCACTGAATCCGTATGGAGCCTATACTAGTCTCTTCCCCATTTTACACAGGAAGAGACTGAGGTACCACTCAGAGTCACATGGCTGAAAGTATTAGTGTTATGACTGGCACCCATGCCATCTGAGTCCAGCACCTGTCATTTAACCACCATGCCGCACGGTTCTCTTCCGAGGCTCCAACCATTATCTATCCCTTCCCCCAAACAGGCCAGACCATAGAGTGCTTCTGTGCTCTTGATAGTTCTTTGCCTCTGCATGGAATGCCTTTTCCCTTCCTCTCTGCAGGGTGAATGGAAACCATCCATCTATATCTGAAATATTTTTCGATAAGCATCTCTTAATGAGCTTAGGGAGAGTGACGCTCCTTCTCGACTTCTCTCTCCCCTATTTCCACGGTCACATTGCACTGGCACAACTGAAGTCACTACCTCTTCTATGATGCCAAAGCACTCACTCATCTTTGCATCCTCACTAAGTGATAAATAGAATTTTTTTAATGGAAATATTTTGTATGCGTATGCCCAGAGCTTGCATGGTGTCAAGGACCTCATTGGTCTTAATCCACGTTTAGGAAATAAGAAAAAAATAAATGACTCGTGGGAAGGAAAAGTGGTCAGAGCCTAGGTAAGGGCAGAAATAGTGAGTCCGTGGCACCTGTGCTCCCCAGCCCTTACTGGCCCCACTTTCTGCCCTAAAGGCTGGAAATCAGAGCACAGGGAAGATTTCCCACTGCTGCTGCCCAGTTAGAGATGACTCAGGCAGCTAGGTAATTCCTCAAGGGGAACACAGGATAAGCCTGAGAAGCTAGACAAGCTTGAGAGCGAAAAAGCAGCAAATGCACCCATCAGCCCAAAAAGAACATGCTAAAACCTTTTCAAAGAGCCCTAACTATCGTCATATTCCCCAGCTTAACACCAAGCTGCTGCTCCACATTCCTGGGTTTAATAAATCTTTAGCATGCCCGGCGCCCAATTAATAGCAAAACTGTTTCAAGGTAACTTTGGAAAGCTAAATGCCATGGTACGGTTATGCTACCAGGTGTTTATTAAATGAGGTCCATAAGAGCATAGGATACAAGCCCGGAAGCAGTTTTAAAAATTATATTATTCACAATGCTCATTTAAAAGATGAGAAAGCTGACAGCCCTTAGGAAGACAGATTCCACCATTACATTAGACACGTCATGTCGCTTAGCAGTTACTCTAACCGACAATGGTGGGACTCAAACACTTGTTGTCACGATATATGTTCAAAATGGATTTTGGGGCGCCTGGGTGGCTCAGTCGGTTGAGCGTCCGACTTCAGCTCAGGTCACGATCTCGCGGACCGTGAGTTCGAGCCCCACGTCGGGCTCTGGGCTGATGGCTCAGAGCCTGGAGCCTGCTTCCAGTTCTGTGTCTCCCTCTCTCTCTGCCCCTCCCCTGTTCGTGCTCTGTCTCTCTCTGTCTCAAAAATAAATAAACGTTAAAAAAAATTTTTAAAAATGGATTTTGATATGTACACTCATTTCCTACAATATGAGCCCAACATTCCAAATAGTCTAGGAAATCAGAATAACCATTTTAATTGCAGAAGTAAAGTCTAACTTCAAATCTCTGGAGGGGTGGCTCCTCAGATATAACAAAGGTTGTAGGCAACAGGGAACATTTTTAGCCATGTCACCTACGAGATAAAGGCTAACATTTGTTTGCCGACTATTTAATGAATTTGCTGACTATTTAATGAATTTTTTTCACACGTTATTACGTAAACCTTTAATAAGGAGAGCATGTCCCTCACCTCATTTGAAGGTACAAAATTTTCATATGGTTGATTATTGAGGATATTAATGTACAGATGATTAAATAAAATGATACACTTGAAACCACATGAGAATCAGTGGCCCTCTTCTTTCTCACCCATTTTCTACCACCTTCCTCCATGCCCAGTGCATTCTATCCCAACCAGTTGGGCATCCATATTATATCTGGAATATTCAAGCACATTCCTGCCTCAGGACCTTTGCAGGTACGATGTCTCCTATACATTTTCTGTCTCCTCTCCTAGAGCTTAAACTCCACAAAGCTGGGTATTTTTTGTCACTTTTGATCGATCACTTCTACATCACAGAGCCTCACAGAGTATGTGCTCTATAAAATACTTGGAAGAAATGAATTTAGAGAAGCATGTCAACATGCTCAGCACGAGCATCATACTGTGAATTGTATAGATTTTTAATGGAAGGTGCTCAAAATGCATCAGTTTCTTTTCCCATTTCAGAGCAAAGGAAGACCAATTAACTTAATTTGAGATTTAAGAAATATATACAATGTTTTTATTATGAAAATACTTCTTCAATCTGCCCTCTAAAGAGCAGTAGGCACTCAAATAAATATTCATTAAATGTATATACTCACAAGAGCAAGTTGCCTATCTCAGTCAAACAGTAATGTGTTTTCAAACTTTTCATTTCTAAATTCAATCTTAATAAGAATAAGATATTCACAAATAACTTAGGCGCTTCTGAATTAACGGTAAAACATGCACGCCATGGTGCTACATGCTAACCTCAGCTTCAGCTTTCTAGGATCAAGGCCTAGAAAGTACTTGAGCAATTGAACCACAGGCAAAACAATAGCTAGAAATAAAGGCTAATTCAAGGCCAATTATATCTCAATATGAACGTTTCTTTATTCTGGAGCTTTTACTAAGGTACGTTCCTTCGACAGAATAAGTCCTGTTGTGCTTGATTAGGATTTTTCACTACTTAAAATTCAATGGTTGAATTATTTCTGAAAAAAAAAAAAAAGCCATCAAAGAATTTGCGTTTTCATTCCTGTTGAAAACTGGCAGTTTTTCAAGAGGTTTCTTTATAACCCAGGAAGATGACATTTACTAATGTGGTGAGGACACAGGGATTCTCTTTTGAGGCAGGCAGCACTAATAAGAAAGATATGGTTCAATGTCCTAGGTATTCTTCAGAGTTTTATTAATTAGGTGGAAAGCCTACCTTCCCACTGGAATACTGCAAGGTATTTATTAACACTTCAGCCCACAAATAGAACAAATGTACAGCAGAGGAGGTAATTATTAAATACACCGATCCCTTTATCAACTTGGCAGGGACAACCCAAAAGACGGTTTCTGATTATGATCTTTTTCATGATATTTTAATTGTGCTTCTTAACCTGCTAAATTAAAAACTACAGGGCAATCTCACTTAGATCACAGACAAAGGAGATCATATCAATTTGCAACAAAATGTATGAATGCTCCTATCTGCTTTAATTACACCAAGAATTTAACAGGCAAATTCAATAGGATCACAGAAGGATTGAGAGCTAAGTGTTATCTCTTAGCCAGTGGCATTATCATCTCCCATATGTTGTTACACGTTATGGAGTGTGAACCTCTGTTTAATAATAAGTTTGGGAAATAATGATATTTAAGTAAAGGAGGCTCGTTCTGAGTCTGTTGGTTATTTTTATGAACGGCCACCCCATATACCCTGGCCCCAAGAGTAAGTTCAGGGACTATACGATAAACCGTGAGGTTTCCTGTCTCTTAAACCAAATCAGGATATGGATTCCAAATATGTTTTCTTAACCTCTACTTTATTCTATGTCTATAATCAATTTTATTTTATTTATTTTTAAATGTTTATTTCTTTATTTTGAGATAGAGAGACAGCAAGTAAGCAGGGAAGGGGCAAAGAGGAAGGGAGAGAGAGAGAACCCCAAGCAGGCTCCGTGCTGTCAGCTCAGAGCCCGTCACGGGGCTCAATCTCATGAACTGCGAGATCATGACCTGAGCCGAAATCAAAAGTTGGACGCTTAACCGACTGAGCCACCCTGGCACCCTTGTAATCAATTTTAGACCCAAATCCTGCCAGATAACCTGTAGTTTTTCCCAAGTACTGCATTTCCCTTCATCCTCATACCAAGGGGTATATCCTTAAAACCCCTCATACCCAACCTTCCTGTGATCCCCGAGCATGACTGCAGAGCAGCTTCCTGGGATTGTCAACAACTAAGGTGTGGGTTGTGGTTTCCATCCACAGCTTTGGGAGCCTAACCTGGGCCAATTTCCTGGTAAAAAATTGACCTGAAATATGCCCTTTGGTGGGTCTTCAAGAATCAGACACACTGTACTATATCCTGTGATTGTACTACGTGTGTTTTGTTGGGGGGTGGGGGCAGGGAGTTTTCTGATGCTACTACTAATCCTGGTCGATCAATTCTTATTCTTCCTATGCTTCTTGCCAAGGAAATCCCTTTGAAGGCTTATATCCTGCTCCATTCTCCTCTTTCTTGAACTATTTTCTATCTCCATCACAGAAGTGAGACCTTTTTAATCAGTTCAGGAAGATTCAAGCCTTTTGCTCTCCTAGGCATAAAACGATGCACTTCTTTTTGACTTCTTATGAAGTAATCGTTAAAAATTAGCTAGAGCTCTCACATACACGTATAAGTGAGACTGCAACACGTAGGTACATAACACAGCCACATGCAGTTCTGTGTCAGTAACAACACGAGGGGAGAGTGAAGACACGGAATGCCATTTGGAAGCTCACACTTCCATAATATTCCAGCTACTGTCTTCCCGTCCTGAGTCAGGACACACTGCAGCATTTACTGCGCATGTGTCTTAAATTATCCTTGAAATCTGTTGTTTTTTTTTTTTTCAAACTTTCACATTTTGATACCGTTTTCCCAAATAGATTTAATGACTAGGATGGCATTTTAAAAACAGTGCATTCCATACAAAAAAAAAAAAAAAAAAAGCTTCAATAATGTAGGATTGATTTATCTCTATCTACTTACTTATCTATTCATTTACTAATATAGCCCCAGGTCCACACTTTTGTATGGCTCCCATATATAGTCTTGCACATGGCATGCACAAAGCAAACCCATTTTAATTTGTACCAGTGTGAATTTAGTGTCTATTTCCACCGAAATTATTCTCAGCCACTGGTACTACCCACTCTACTCACTACCCCTCACCAAACAGTGGTTAGAACTATGGTATTTTGATTTGATTTGATTTTTTATTTTATTTTATTTTTTTTACTGTTTATTTACTTTTAGAGAGAAAGAGTGTGAACTGGGGAGGGGGAAGACAGAGAGGGAGACATAGAATCCAAAGCAGGCTCCAGGCTCTGAGCTGTCAGCACAGAGCCTGATGCGGGGCTTGAACCCACAAACCATGAGATCATGACCTGAACTGAAGTCAGATGCTCAACGGACTGAGCCATCCAGGTGCCCCAGAACTATGGTATTTTTTAACTGAGACTTTCAGTGGGAGAAACAAAGGATGCTAAAAGTTCTGCAAAAATAAATAATCTCCTGCTCAAAATGACGATAGCATGTCACCGAAAAATGCCACGAGTTAAGTGCACTGAACAAAACCGTAAATGGACTGCTCAGGTGCCATGTGCAACAATGCACACCAGACGGTCTTCACATCACTGGTGAGAAACTGTGTGCTCTGAAATTCTCCACAGCACTGTGACAGCCACCCGTCCCAAATCCACGAATGCACACAATTTTTCAGGTGGAAGTACCGTTTCCAAATCTGCTTCTAGAATATCATTCTACATTTTTTTATCTGGAGGGTTTGAATTCCCTATCACCTTTAAGAAAATGTTTAGGGATTAAAATATATTTCTTTCTTCAGCACCAAGACCCAGGACATTTCTTCTGGAACTCTACCAATCCCTGGAAGTTCTAAAAGGGCAAACAATGAATTTCCTTGAAGCCCCAGGACGCAAGACCATCTCGGCATCCCAGGTTTCTATCACAAGAGCATTCCAGCAAGCTTCTAATTTCCTTTTATTATCTCAATATTAATGTCTAGTGGTTGCCTCTTGGAGACGTACTACGAAAATTTGGGGTTGGAAACACACTGCATTTCAACATATATTATTATCCTTATTTCATTTATCTCCATCGGCTCACTATCAAAACTATGATGACATTTGCAGCATAGTTTCTCAGCTCATTGAACAAAAATATAGTGCTTACCATCAGTTGAACAGTATTTTTACACCATTCCAAAATCTGCAGCATTTCCATCTATACTTAACATCATAGTGACACGTAAAATCACTTACACATCTAAGAGTTAGAGCCATTTAAAAAAAATAGAGATTATAGAAGCTTACCACTTTTGTGTTTATGTTCAGTACATGTGAACATGAAAAAAACTTAGAAAATTGTTTCAAATATCAAAATAACAGAAACTTTTGATAATTTGAATTTACATATCTTATAAAATGTGAACAGTAATTACCTAAGTGATACTATTCAGGAGATAGATGTGCATACAGAGTTAACTACGACTTTGGAGAAAAATCACTTCACATTTGGGGCTTGGTATCGTTATTTGAAAATAAGAAGGTGAATCTAGCAACCTCATAGGGACGTTGTAGGTATCAAATGCAAGTAAGGACTGAATTTATTTGGAATCATTTTGTAATCTAAGCATCACTATGCAAATGACAATCATTGTCATTATTATTGTTTCATTAATAGTAATAGTGATTCAGACTTGTAAAGGAAGGAGGCATCTCACGTAAGTGAATTTCATTATATACAACTCCGAAACATTTCTCAAGATTTTAGTCATCTTGGATCAAGTCCTTCAAAATGATTACCTATTTCTCCGTCTTCTCAAACTAAGTCTACTGAATACATATTTAATTTTCCTGATGACTCAGAATCAGCATGATAAGAATTGTCAGATCATCCAAACTGCACCGAGCTGCCCTGACTGGTGACTGAGGGAGAGCGGCTGCCCAAACCCACATTACACAGGCTCCAGTGCTAGGCTTCTTAGGACCTGCTCTGTATTTTATATTTTTGCATGCAGACTCGTACTTTCTATTGCTGTCCATGGGATTCCCTTTGACATCAATCTCTCCTCAGATATGCTGTGTACTAGAAGAGCAAGTGAGTTGGAATGGTTCGAAGAAAGAGTTTAAATAGCCCTTAAGTGAGAGGCTGAGGGACTTCACAATTACAATACATTTGAATTTTTTTTGTTTTTTGTTTTTCGAATTATGCTATAGGGAGTTGGGCTACTCGAAATTTGCCATATTATTCCTAAAATGGAGAGAAACTAAGTTGAAAGTGACATAAGACTTACTGAAACAGAAGTTTCTGTGTAAAAATATGGTTACTATGGCTTATTGGTTTTTCTCTTTTTAAAAAAAAATTAATTTTTTAAATTTATTTTTGAGAGAGAGAGAGAGAGAGAGAGAGAGAGAGAGAGAGAGAATGAACAGGGGAGGGGCAGAGAGAGAGAGGGAGACAAAGAATCTGAAGCAGGTACCAGGCTCTGAGCTGTCAGCACAGAGCCTGAAGCAGGGCTCAAACTCCCGAGCCAGGAGATCATGACCTGAGTCGTAGTCGGACGCTTAACAGACTGAGCCACCAGGCACCACTGGTTTTCCTCTTAAGTGATTAGAAAAGGAGTCTAAGAATTAGAAAATGCCAGTAAGCATTGGATTATATAATACATGTGTATGAATAATTACCAAAGTATTTATGTAATATCTTTTTATATATAATATCTTTATATAAACTTCATACAGCTCATTGACAAGCTTATGACATATCTATCCCAGTTCACCAATTCTAAGCATGTTTGGATTGATATTAACATCTTTAGAATTATTCCAATGTTATTTGTATAAGCTCACATAAAAGATCTCTGTCAAAAATTCAAATGTCTTTAAATATACATAGCATCTACCTGAGTGCTTAGAACATTTATCACTTAATGTTTATAAATTTTTATAAACATTATTTACATCCAAATAACTAAGAAAATGTTTCTGTTTGATGAATAAATACATATTTATATATCTGTTAAAATGCATATTGCTTACTGGATGTGCTACAACGGCTCCTCTCCATTATATGTGAATATGTAATTAGTCACATAATAAATATCTCCTATGAAATTTCCCAGAAAGCTCTTAATTCATGTGTGCCATAGTCACTTTTCAGAGTTCACTAACCTTTCTGTTTTATTTTTAAACACCAAAGATAAAACTTGCAGCTTGGCCACAAAGTGCTGGAGCAAATGCACCTTGGCTGCCCAATAAATATTTATCGATCTTGTGGATGAAGGTGGCTTCTGGTGAAGTAAGGCCTTCTCTTTAGTAATAAAGCTACCGTATTTCTTTATGTAGTCACAAGATTTGCAAAACTGAACACTAAACTCACAAGCCTTACGAGTACAATAGTTTTTGACAGGTTTCTCAGCACTGTAGGCTGAATAAGTCCTTGCTGGGGAGTGAGGGATAAGGGACTGTGCTATGAGTTCTAGAGTTATGTAGCAGCATCCCAGGACTTGACCCACTAGACTCTCCTTCTTCCCTTCTACCCTCCTGACTGTGACAATCAAAATGTCTCCAGCCAATGCCAAATGTTCCCTGTGAGACAAAATTAGCCCCTGGGTGGTAAACAATGCACCTGGGTGGTAGGGGCAATGCAAAACATCTTTTCCTTCCTAAAGGAATGACTAGACGTTGAGAACGATGATATCGAAAATAGCCTGAAGAAAGAGTCCTCTATTTGTTAAACTTGTCCCCGAGCAAAATTTCCATCTCTTAAGGCAATACCCGGCCAATTTCTTGGGTGTGTGACCCGGATAGGGAGCCAGACTTGGTTTCATGCTCTTTTGCTGCCACCTTGAAATTCTTAATAATTTTTAACAATGGGTTTGGCATTTTTGGTTTGTCCTGGACTCCACCAATTACGTAGCCAGTCTTGCAGTAACTGTCGTATCAACAATATTGGGACGCAACAATGAAACGTGTTTCGCCCAGCAAAAGATGTTAAGATCCCCTCGTGCTAAACACAAAATCAGGTTGGAACTTCAAAAATAATGAACTAGTTTATACCAGGAATTTGGCTTTGCACTGGAGATAAAAATCGGGGTTTGGAATCCAATAGATCTGAATTCAAATCTCATCTCCTCTACCATACTGGCTTTGGGAGCTCAGGCAAGTTGCCTGACTTCCCTATGCTTTAATTTTCTCAGTTATAAAGTGACATCAGAGGCAAGCCTCAATTACGGGGTTGCTCTGAAGAGGAACTGAGATGATGCCGGTAAAACAATTGGCACCGGGCTTGGTCCCTAGTAAGGGCTCAACGAATGTAGCCCCGTGACAATGACGATGTCGCCAAAATCCATCCCGGATTGGAATGAGAGAATAAAATTCAACCTTCCAAGTTTCATCATACAAGTTTTCGAGGGAGGATTTACGGAGTTCAAAGAGTCCGATCCCTTAACACTGAATCACACTTGCCCGATCTTTTCCAATCACTATTGACACAAAAGTGCCAAGTCTAAATTTTAAAACTGCTATCGAGGGCTTTAAACCTGGCCCCGGATTTACACAGCCAGGTCCAAGTGTCCAGAGGAACACATCTGAATGGCGCTGCGCGTGCTTGACTGCTGACATCACCCTGAGTCGATGGTGCAAGCGTGTGTGTTAATACATTTCATACATTAAAGATGCAAATTTTATTCTTCAAGCTGAAAGCCAGGTGATTAATTCTCATAGCATAGCGATCAATTGGTGCAGATGCTCCACCCGTATTAATGTTTGTTTTTGTACGCATTAGGAGCAGGAGCACCAATAACACAGGTGTCTGACACGGGGCTGCGCAACATTCCCCTTAGCCGGCAAGCATTGAGATCGGCAGTTAGGTTGCACGTAGCACTGCCAATTTTTTCAATTAGACCCATTATTGATTTGATGAAAAAGCAAATTAAACATACCATGGTGGTATGTAAATCGGTTAGAGAGAGCATAAGGTTCTGGTACAAAGCTTCAAAGGCATGCGCTGTATGGCTTTCATCAGCTGTAACTCATAGGGGTGCCTGGCAATTGCTGCCATGTATGGGGTTCCTTGAGCTACACGGGCTGGCTGGCAAAACAATCCCCTGGAAAGACCAGGGCTGTATTGAAAAAATTGACAACAGTTTCGGAGAAAGGAAAAGAATGCTGGAAATTTACTAACTTTGAGAGGATATGGCGACGGGAAGAGGTGCAGAAGCAGCATACACTTGTTTTCACAGAGTGAAGGTGCATTTTGCCTGCCCACGTGGATGGCACATAGAGGGCGTCCAACAGGCATACACATGAGACATTTAAGAAGTCGATTATGCTGGGGGCGCCTGGGTGGCTCAGTCGGTTGGGCGTCCGACTTCGGCTCAGGTCATGATCTCACAGTTCATGGGTTCGAGCCCCGCGTTGGGCTCTGTGCTGGCAGCTCGGGGCCTGGAGCCTGCTTTGGATTCTGTGTCTCCCTCTCTCTCTGCCCCTCCCCTGTTCACGCTCTGTCTCTGTCTCAAGAATAAATAAACATTAAAAAAAATGTAAGAAGTTGATTATGCGGATTCAAAAGCTGTTTTGACCACCACACCACCACCTCCAGTTACTGAATGTTTTCCCAGTCTAAGTTTGAAACCTCCTGGCCTGTTTTTAACCAGCATGTAAATCAACTTCTCTATTACGATTTCTTAAAATTTGAAAGAATGTTCTTCCTTTTTCAATGAATGATGTTCCTCAGTCCTGCTAACAAATGGGACAGAGGTACTGGAAATGGGCTGCATTACACTATTGGTTTCATTAGCAGAAGGAAGCTAACACTTAACTGGAACACCTTGATACCTCTCTATAAATTTATCTTCACTGGATTTCTACACAAAAAGCCTTCCAGAAGCCTTCTCTGATTCCTTAGAGTTCCTACCATGGGGTACCCCTAGTATGCTGTGTTACCACATCAATACACTTAGAACATCGTGTAATAATCGTTTCTTTGTTTTTAATCCCCCAGCCGACTGTGACCATATCTACACTGTGTACTTTGTACACCTCCCCTCCTCCTACAGAGTGATTAGGGTAAAGGTACCCAGCACATTTAAAAATAAATAAGAAATGCAGTCAGAAATGTTAACTTCATCAACTTTAAACAACAGATTTTGTTCAACAGTATTCCGAAGAGTTTGCTTTTGTCACTGCAAATAAGGGAATCTAGTACGGCAAAGGGTTGGCTTTGCCAAATCTTAAGCTCTAAGCTTTAACTATAAAGAATATGATAAATCTGTCAAGACAAACTGGAATCAGTCAGTGATGACTGGGAGTGCCACCAAAATAAAGTAGCGGGTGCACCAAGGTCATAGAAATGTGTTCTTCACATCCTATTTAGCAACTTCCACTGGAGAAGAGAAGCAACTTTTGGAGAGCAGAGAGTGAAAGAATAAAAGTGATGCCGGTAACCGGGTGAGGCTAAGGTGAAAAACAAAAATCAAAGAGAGAAATGTTGCAAATTTTAAATATCATCTGATCAATGATTTAAAAGAGCTTCTTCTATTAGAACTCAGAAAAAAAAAGAAGTAGACAAGAGAAATTATTGGAAAAGGGTGGAAAAGTATGAATATTGATGGTATTGAGATAAATAGAGCCAAGAGAGATTGGGGATGATCCTCCATTCGTGAGAAGTCAATTCCTGTGAGTGAATGAATGAATGAATGAATGGGTAGATGGATGGATGAATGAATAGGCAATCGTCACAGGTCATCAGAAGATATTGAGTTGCCAAGCATAATTTGGGAAAAGGCATTCAGATCAGATATGCCGCCCAAACAATTGATTTCTTACCCTTCGAATTACAACATTTTCGTACGTCAACATTTCAGTATGGCACCAAAAATTTACACTCACTCTCTTCCTTGGCCATATCAGGGCACTGCATACATGCACAACTTTACAGAGAAGGGCTTAGGTGAAAAGAATACGTCGCCCAAACAGAGAAGCTCTAAAAATGTGAAACTCGGAAAAATGCAAAGTTTTTGTCCACTTCTTGCCCCAAGGGAAACTTTTCTGTCAAAATAGATGAAGACAGTATAGATCATCTGAAGAGTTCTGGCTGTTTTTGTTTTTCTTTCTTTTTACATTTGTGAGTTCATTTTCTTTTTAATGGAAAATATAGAAGATTGAAGCTGGCACTGACAGCAGTTTCTGATGGGAGAGAGCATATGTTTCCTGTCATGTTGGCATCTGACTGCAACAGCCGCGCGGAAGTCAGTTCAAGTCCTTACATCAAAGTTTGCTTGCCATTGTAGGGACGTTGTTAGAAGTTGAAAAAAAGCAATGTCCATTTGAAGCTCGTCTGTGAACTTTGCATGAACTGCTAGGAATAATGTAGTGTGATGACAAGCCAGTTATACCTTCCACTAAATTTGCTGTCTGGAATGAACTGAAATAGTGTTTGGTTTGTGTAATTACGTCCATCTATCTTTATATTCCAGCGGCATATCGCAAATTGAAAATACTAAAAATTGACTGTTGGTTCTGATATTTAATGATTGCCAAAGACAAGACGATGATTTATTGGTTACTTACCGATGTGACACATTTGCATCTTATTAGACGGAGATTACTATTCCTTAAAATGCGGACGAGGCCTGATCATGTCTGATGGATTGATTTGATTTGCAAATGTAATCAAACTAATAAGAGGGAAAAAATGAGCAATAATGCCTTGTTTTTCAACTGGCAATCACTCCCCTGCCAACAAGGCTGATATCCCTGACTAAGCAGCCTTTACACAGTCTTCCTGTCGCCTCAAATAAACAAAGGGATGCTAAGAGCTTGATAAGAGGATAACACGCCAAGTATGGATGCAACATGGAGCCCACACCTCTGAACTGTGCTGCTGCAGACGAGAACAAAAGTTAACCGCGGGAGATGCGACACGAGCTTCCTAATCTCGAGAAAAGCTACGGCTGAAATCAGCTCTATATTCCCATATTGTGGCCAGAGAGATGAAGAACCTTTCCTTACAGTAAAAACACTGCCAACCTTCTTAATGCAGTGAGCAGGCCTCTCTTCATAAAGAGACTCCATTTCTGAGGTAGTTTAATCATTTCAAATCCCAATGGGTTCAGAACAACCACATATATATAGTTTGAAAACAGCATAAAAATCCTTTCGGGCAGCTGCTGGCACTCGGTCTAGTTCACAGAACACCACTGATATACAGAACCCGGGGATAAAGCTCTATGGAAGGGTCAACACTGAAATACTGGGCCAGGAGGCACGGCTGACATCTGGCTTAGATCACTCTCAAAACATTTCTTCAAGACTCTTGAGGATGTTTGACAGAAAAATGAAAACCGTGATCCTGAGTGAGTTGCAAAGCAACACTCTTGAGATAAAAATTCAAAATATATTTTGATAAGAGATCAACTGTGCCTTTTAGCCATATAATAATGACAAAGAAAGTCTCCCAAGAGCATCAATTATAGTATCAGGCCTATCATGTACTAACTAGACCTTCAATATATATTTTTGTTCGGTGCAGGAATGGATAGGTATTAGCTTTCACACATGGTATTTTTGGTGGGGAGCTGAATATTACAAAGAGTTTAGGTACATGTTGAACTGAATTTACAGAGCTGATTACTGTATTCAGATTATCTCAAATATTATCATAGTTGATGTTTTAAAGATAACATATCACCCATTCTCAGCCCATATAAAATTGATTCAACCGTACAATTCTAGTACGGTCAGGTTCAAATTAAATAATAAATAATTCTATTCCAAATATAGAACATTGCCTTGGAAGCTTGAGTTAAAGTTCCATGGCCATTACAGAGATGTTAAAACCTAAAACCCTCACAGAATGTAACAGGTCAGATAACTAACCAGGTTAATTAACATTCGTGGATTATTCACAAGCTGATTTTAACCAAACGTTATATACTGATCTGCCAGAGACATTGTTTTCAAAGATAGCATCAGCGTTTACATATAAGTATATTCAGAGAGGCTTTATGAATAAGGCACCCCTCATGTATTCATGTTACTTTGTTTTATGCCATTGAGACACTTCGTTCTGAATTGAGAGCCTCCTCTTAGCAACCTATAGACACTCTGGCCTGTTGGCCATGTTTTCCCACCTGAAGCTTCAATCGGGTATATTTCTCTGTCCTTTCCCCCTGTATGACACAGAAGTGTTCTGAGCCATATCTAGAGATTAATAATCCTTCAGAAAGGGGCTTTATCTCATATATCCAGCAAGATGTGCTACCCAGGCTATACCACAGAATAACCAAAAATAAAAACAGGTTTATTGCTTGTGATTTGCAGTATACCCTTTTAAAAAACATACCACAATAACTCTTGTATAACGTTTTCACTTCTCGTCTATCTTCAAGAAATACATGTCCTAAAAGTACATGCATGTTTTCATATAATGTAACATAATATGGTATAATGTAGAATGGATATAAAGTGAAGATGATAAGTTGCTAATGTTTAATACTATGCATAGGATGCATACTTTTTTCTGAAAAACTGGTAGTGACAATGACAAATGTCAACAATGCCCAAATGGGAACGAGGACTGAGTTTTAATTTCAACTCTGTCTCTGACTCGCTTGTTACTCTGGGTAACTCATTCAGTTTTCCTCGTCCTAAGTGTCTTTATCCATAAGTGAATTTGCAAGTAAAGCCATTTAATATTTATTGAACGCTTTCAATGAAAAGCCAAAGACTGGATCGAGCACTTTATACACATTAACCCACAGAATTGTCCAAACAACCCATAAAGTAAACATTATTATCCCATGTTATGTATAAACGCACTGAGTTCATGGTATGTAGCAATATCAGAATCTGAATCAAGGTCTCTAACTCCAAAGATGCTACAATGCCCACTACAGTGTGGAACCTCCACTTAAAAAGCCAAGTGCTAGAAAATGCTCTCCAAGGTCCATTCTGGTTCTGTCATCCCATAACTAATTTTTTGCGAACAAGGTCTCTCTTCGATATTATTTCACATATTAAAAAAACCAAACCAAACCAAAACAACAGTGTCACGAAGTTTTCTTCGGGCACGTTTCTGAATAAGCAAGCACATTTTTAAAACTTTGGGGAAAATCTACCATAAAACACTTTACTTCATAACAACAGCAACTCACAGAAATAAATCTGAAACGCTATCAACAGTTACTCCATGTTCTCCCACAAGAGGTTTATCTGAGTTACGCTCACAGGCGAAACAACCTTCGGGAGTATATTCCTCTCTCAGGCATACACATCTGTGTTGAAGATCCCCTGCCACTGGGCTCCACCACGACACAGCAAATCACAAGAATAAGTACAGCTGGACCTTCTTTTTTTTTCTCCTAAAGTGCTGACCACATCGGGAGGGGTCCGTCTCTCTGTGATCTCCCAGCTGCTCCTTTCCCCCCTCTCCCTCCTCAGCCGAGGCCACCGTGTGCTGACTGGCTGAGGGGCCCGGCACTCCAGGTAATTAATCCTTGCCTAATGTAGGTTAAGCAGGTGTGCAGCCTCCTTCACACGGAGAGGAGGGAGCCGCTCTTCAGAGACACCCCTGGAGTGATCGTGTTTATTAATTGGGCTCCGATGACTCTAAAACCAGATAGGCTATGCTGCTGAGCCGGACGTCCAGTGACCCACTTGCTTAATCTGAATCGAGTTGAAGAAATTGGCCCTCTCCCCTTTTTGATTTTATATTAACAATTGGCAGTAATGGCTCAATGCCCATTTTGGCGATGAAAGCAGAATTTTCTTACTGGAAGCAAAATTATGTGATCAGTGGAGACCGGTAAAAGTTTGGGATTCCCTAAGTTGAAGGGACTGCTCAGAATCACCGAGGGGTGGTATTTACCCATTATATTTTCCTCTTTAAATCACAATGTATTAGCACTTTTTAACTCATAGAACCACAATATTGAAGTGCCCAATAAGAGATCCAAGTATAAATCGTAAGCTGAACGTTCCTTTCATGCGGAGTTTGTATATTTTGTACTTGATTCCTGACTTTTGCTAGAGGGAAAAAAGAAACTTGGCAAAAATAGTAAAGAAAAAAAAAGGTTTTGATGGCTTTAGAGAAAAAAAAACAGTTTCTTTTCTGGGAAAAAAAGAAAAATTTTCTTTAAAAAAAATTTTTTTAAGTTTATTTTGAGAGAGTGAGTACAAGTAGGGGAGGGCCAAAGAGAGAACCCCAAAAATAAACATTTTCTTAAGAAAAATATCAAGGCTGGGGCTCTGGGGTTGCTCAGTCAGTTGAGCGTCTGTCTTACTCTTGATTTTGGCTCAGATTATGATCTCATGGTGAAGACTGAGCCCTGGGTCAAGTCCCACAGAGCCACATACTCAGCACAGAGACTGCTTAAGATTCTCTCCCTCCCCTTCCCTCTGCCCCTCCCCCCCCACACTGATATGCACGTGAGTGGCTGTCTCACTCTCTCTCTCTCAAAATAAATAAACAAAAGTTAAAAAGAAAAATATCAAGGTTTTTATAAACAAATGGAGGTGTTATGTCTGTTTATCATATAGCATAAACTTCTTAGAAGTTTTTGTCAATTAAAGTGATTCTGGCAAGTTAAATAGGTTCTTTTAATTGGATTCTTCTACTTAAACAGTCATTTATGATGGTTGAAAGTGGCCCGAATTGGGGAGGAAGTGGCTTGATTTTAGGGAAATCATATGCATATAGACAGAGGAGGTATAGTGTGATGATAACTGATGTGTAAAATGCCAAAATGGGTCACTGTGGATTTATTTAAAATAAATCACATTTATTTAGTCACAGGAAAGAGAATAATAAATGTATAGAGTTAAAGGGAGAGTGCATTGACTACGGGGACCCTGGCTTTGGTTAATAAGGAAAAATCATACTGAACAGGAAAGAGGGAAAGGAACCAAATTCCAACTGTAAAATTCACCTTCCCCTTCTCCTTTCTCTACTCTGATAATCCCTCAACAGAAGCGATGCAACAGTCTATTAGGTCTTGATATAAAAAAATATTCCCTGATACTTTCACATCTTTAATTCCTCCCCAAGTGCCCTTAGTGAGTTCAGCTTTCCTTCCTTTGCTTCATCCACAGACCAGTACTATTTCTTTTTACACATCAAAACCACACTTTGTATCTTGAACCTGATGGTTACTTACTCACTGAACCTTGGTCTAACAAGGAAGTAGGCTGGCTTAGTTACACAAAAGAACACAGCCAAGGCTGACATTCTTGGAGAAAAGGCATACAGAAGAGCAAAGCTGCATGGCTTTTCTACACTGAGATTGTGATCCAAAATTATTTCAAATTCTCCTTACGGTGATGAAGTATTTCCATTCGTTATCTCACACACACACACACACACACACACACACACATACACACACACACACACAGCTGTAAAGCACTAACACCTACAAGTTATTCTATTTTGTATAGGATAATTTTTGAATATTTCTTTTTCCAAAGTAATTAGGTTACTTCCTAGCCTGCATAAACTAATTTTGATATATACAATCCTGGATTACAAAGCTATTTTTCTCTACAAAATATAATGTCTTGTACTAGAAATTCTGAATTCAGCTGAGTAATACTTACACCCTCTTGCAAAAAGAAAACTCAGCAGTTAAATTTTTTGAAGACATCACTTCTCTCCGTGTTTAAAAAGTGCTTTTAAATTACTCTGTATTCTATAGAAAACTGTTTCTCTGATGCTTGAAGTCTCCAGCTGCCACACAATTTATATCTCTTTCTTCTGCTCTTTGTTTTTCAGCCATTTTCCCTGAATGTCAAAGTCAATTTAGTGCATTTCACTTTGCTGAATAAATCAGAGGCGAAATCCTTGCTAAAAGTGAAAATTTGATTTGCTAAAAGGAGCTTAGGGCAACTATTAATCAATATATCCAGAGTGTCAAAGCCAAGGCCAGGATAGACATGCATTCATTTGGAGATTGGCTGAGGCAGATAAAGGGGGGCGCAGGGGAAAAAGTGCAACCAGCCCCAGAAGGGAGGTGGGGTTAGGGTTGGAGGGAGGGTCAAAAAGGAACAGAGAGAAACAGAACATGCCAGTGTCATGTTCTGCTCTTCTCCCTCAAATTCTTCATTTAGAGATAGAAAAAGATATTTTGATTCAGGATTTAAGCATATAGGAATTATACTAATTATAGCTGCTTTCATATAACCATTTCCTCCCAAGATACAAAAGTATTTCTCTCTTTAACTCATCAAGTAGCCTTGAGAAGAAGAGACAAGTCAGAAGTAACAGCTCCACTGACAAACTGAATTCCAGAACAAAAAGAGTTGGGCCAGGTTTATAGGAGGTCAATAGTTTGATAAACCTCGGGTATTTCAGGTTTCTGAAAGATCATGATAGATAGTAATCCAAATGACTGGACTCATCCTGTCACCTCATCATTCAAAGACTTTAACAATTACCAAGAACTTGCCTGAAAATGATATCATATTTTAGGACATAGTACATATAGACATCTTTAACATTCAGAAATTTAACACTATTGTTTTCAAAAGTATACCAAGTAATCTTTCCCTATGTAAGCTGGCTCAATTAAAATTTTTAATCACTTCTATTGTCTTAGTATAAAATGTTATTTCCTTAGCATGGCTATCAAGATTCTTCATAACGGGGTCCTTGCTTTTGTGTCTAGCCTCATGCGGCTCCTTCCATGCTTGCATGCGACTCTGTGTAAGAGCACCATCACAGCCCACATCGTGGAGTTCTAGTTGTCGATTCATCTTTCTAATCACCCACTACCCTGGGAGGGTCGTAAAAGCAGAACTTGTGCTTTATTCATACTCATGTGTGTATCTTTTGTGCACACTGCCTGACACAGAGCTCACTAAATACTTTACAGAAGGAAGGAAGGAAGAGAGGCAGGGAGGGGGAAGGGAGGGAGAAAGAGGGAAGAAAGGAAAGACGGAAGGAAGGAAGGAAAGAAGGGAGGGAGGGAGGGAGGAAGGGAGAAAGGGATTCAAGGTTAAGCGGTGGAACTAACATTTTGATATTTGGTGTGGTTGAAAGTCTCTTGACTCACCTTTGCTCCAGTTTACCTGTAACTCTCAATCAAATTCAATGGCCAGTGAATCCAAACAGGAGTAAGGGAGGGGGAGCATCCGATTTTAGCAACCAATCATTGAAGGAATTCTTCAACTATTCAGGTGAGTAGTTAAACAGCAATTGCCTTGTTTCATCAAAATTTGTGATCGGGCATATCTAGGGTACACTATTAGTCAAATGCCTTGATTTTCACTGAGTGAAGGTGTGTCACACATTTCCTTTTTAAATTCATCCTCCTTTCCTTTAATCTTGTATTTTGTAAATGCATAGACAGAATTTAAAGATAGGGCAAATATGTTACATTCACCTAAATTTGTTATGACAGGTAGATAGGTAACCTGGAACAAATAAGATAGTACATTGGTGTGGGGGAAGGGGGGCTGATAAGGATGGGGAAGAAAGACATAATGAAGCTATTGGTAAAAAGTCATGTATGTTGAATATTCTATGAGTACAAGTCCCATTAACAGTGTGAGTCAAACTTCTGACTCTCAAGTTTGTTCATATATAAAGTGGGGATCATAAGAATAAAGCCTACCCAGAGAATAACAGAATTGCTACGAGTAACAACTTAATGTTTGTGAAAGCACTTTGTAAACATTAAATCACTATATAGATGTCAATTGTTTTTGTATTCAAAGCTTAATCTCAGTAAAAGGAAATAATCACATATATATGTACACACACATGCATATATATTTATGTAGACAGAGATACATGATTCAGGGTAGAGATCACGTCATGTTAATCTTTTATATTTCCCATAGTACCTACCATAGTGTTAGGTACATAGCAGCAACTCAAATACTTAAATTGTACTCAATGAGTACTATGAAATTATGATTCCTCTTTGATTAGAGGTATACAACAGCATGGCTATTATAGATGGCAAACATAATTTAGGGACACCTAGTAATGGAGCGTAAGTAATGCTGGACTAGAGATCACGTGAGCACAGGTAATTCAACATGGTTACAGAACAGGCATTAGGTCACAAACAGTGGCACTGAGTGGTGGCAATAAGTCTCTATAAGCAACGGTAACCATGTTTGGGTTGTCTAGGAAAACTTGTGACTTCTTGATTGGTCTCTCTATTTTTTTTCTTCTTTTTTTTTACTTCTAGCAAGGGTAGCTGCAGAAAATGAAAGACCTTAGGTGACCTTTCAGATTATTTTTTTCATAACATAGTTTTCAACTTACTGGTTCCTATTTCCTTATCATAGTTGTGATCTCAGGAACTGATAAACATTCAGTTATTTTAGATTTGGCCAAGAAGGATGAACTAGATTATTTAGATGCTAATGATCCTGCCCACCTAAGATAGAATGATGACAGTATCCACACAAAGATCCCTTTGGTCAAAAAGTTTCCATCCAACCTTTGCATTACCACTGAGGTTTACTGTGAGTATTTTTGGAAATGGATTTTATTAAACTGACTTTTTAGATCACTTGGTTTTAATTGCAATAAAATGACAATCTATGTGCAGTATCTCAGAAACTAGAATGAACACTGAATATTTTACATTTAGATCATGCTTTGTAATTTGCAAATTAATTATACATATGTGTTTAATTTGCATGTGTATTCTTTCCCTCATTTGATTTTCACAATATAACTAATGGCTAGAGCAATTAAATAACTTACAAAAAATTACTCAACTACAGCTTAGGCTGTCTGATTTTACTTTTAGGTTCATTGCACCCGAAAAAAACACAACTATAGGTACACAGGTATACAAATGTCAGGTACATGAAATGTTACTTCCAAATGTTTGGTAATACTTAATAGCATTATTAAGCCAAGGCTTCGAGTCTTAAATTTACATTTTCTACACTTAAATAAAAGACTCGATTACTTCATAGTTCTGAAATCATCAAGTTACATATGCAAAAGAAAATTAATCCTGAGGAAAGAGGCTGTAATCACTTCAATTCATTCACAGCAAAGTAGAAATTACAACTACACGTCAATTTGGTTATGGGATGGGGTAGAGAGTGGAGCCTCAGGGTCAATGAACAGTTTTGGGCTATGCATATTTTCAATCAACTAATCAATAAAAATATTTATCAAATGTCAGTGATACAGATACAGAACAGAATATTAGGTGCTACTTATATATGATATAACTCTCAGTCAACCATGCCCTTGACCTGCACATCAAACCATAATCACACACACATATACACACGTGGAAACATACTTCATGTTACAAATGGAAGCATAATCTTATGGTAATTATTTCCACCACACTTTTTTTTTTTTTTTTTTTTGGTGCTTTTTGCCCATATCATTATCACTTAATGGTGCTACCAGTTTTAGGTAAGTAATGGGCATTTGAAAAACCTCCACAACTTTGAGGGTGCCTGGGTGGCTCAGTCAGTTGAGCATCCAACTCGGGATTTCAGTTTAGGTCATGACATCAGGGTTCCTGGGATGGAGCCAAGTCCTGTGTTGGGCTCCATACTGACAGTGTGGAGCCTGCTTGAGATTCTTTCTGTCCTCTCTCCACTACTCCCTCCCTTCCTCTCTCTCTCAAAATTAATAAGTGAATAACTTTAAAAAAATATTTTAAAAATTAAAAAAATTAAAACCTCCACAACTTTGGTTGGCAGATGACATAATCTTAAAAAACTGGTCTCTATAGAAAATGCATTAGAACAACAGATAGATTTTTAAACAGTATCATTAGCCATAAATGTTCAAAATATTCTTGGGTATTTGCCCACAAAATTTACACCCTAATGTAGAAATAGCTTATACATCTTCTTTAGAGATTTGTCATTTCTAGAAAAATCTCAATACTTCTGTTGAGAAAAATACACAAATCCCAACTCAATGAGCAATTTTTGATATATTCTTCTAACGGATTGTTTTTACAAAAAATATTTCAGTGTAAATGAAAAACACTGGTTTCTAATCTTTAGATTTCTGTTTCTTACACGAATAAACTACCCATAAAGACTGTTTTATCACATTATCTTCCTAGTGTGGTTTTCCTTTAGAGCTTAGTATTTCCTGCCTTCACTGAGCATGAATAAAAATTAGAGTTTTTTGTTTGTTTGTTTGATGTCATTACAATAAATACCATTTTATAAATGTGACTAAGAGGCCCCGAACTTATGCCGAGTCCTCTTGTTCAGTAGGACAGCTGTTTAATTTGTCATGTTAAAAATAAAGAAGCCTACCTGAAAACTTACCATATATGATAAAAGAAAAAAACGTTCTAAAATATATTCATTCACTTAATTGTTAAAATACCCTTCCATTCTTTTAAAGTGAACAGTCGGATGAGACCCATAATATATTTAAGCCACTTATATAGGTCAGCTAATATGGGTTATGCTTTTTTAAGCACCATCTGACTAAGCACATTCTGCATTTTGCTAACAAAGTAACGGTACATAATAATATTTTAATCAACCACAAAGAACAATAATAGATCTGACTGCTGGGCTGATAATCGTCTTATCACACCCTGTGAAACCTAGCTCTAATATTTGACGGAGCCTCCATTACTTGGCAGCCCATTCTAAAAAAAGGCCAACAATGGGGAGAGAATGAAGTGGAGTGTGCAGTAAGTCCGTATCTACATAAAAGAGATTAGAGGCGACAGCGTTCCATTTTACAGCTCAATCATATTGTGTTAGCATGCGCTTATCCGAGCGCGGACGAAATTGAAAGAGAAATAAAAAAGAGTCAGGCAGATAGGAACCAGAAAAGCGAGGCATGAGCAATTTCCAAGGATATAAAAGGATGCTAATGGCGGGGCCCTGTCATTCTTAAAAAGGGCTATTAGGGCACCATCATCTGTTCTTGTGCCCTTATGCTCCTCCAGCTAAAGTCAAGCATTTTCTAAAGCCCTTGTGATCTTTTTTCTTCTACAGATAAAGTATGGTCATGTTTTGTAAGAACACACTTTTCCATTTATATGATTTATTAAAGTAAGTCAACTAATTCGATTTACTGATAAAAAAAACACTCCATATGTATTTTCTTCAATATTTTCTTTTGTTGAATTCTTCATTTTTTTATGTAGCAAAAGCAAGGATACAAGAGTGCATTCCCAGCAGTGTAGAAAGGCTACTGATCTTATCTTAGATGCTAAACTTAATTTTTGAACTGTGTGTGTGTGTGTGTGTGTGTGTGTGTGTGCGCGCGTGTGTGATTATACAAACTGAGAGCAGCATAAAGAGAGCAGAGGCTTAAATTTTGGTATTAAAAAATATTTCATTTTAATTTTAACATAACTTTAAAATGCTTAAGACAAAGACAGGTGGAATTTCTGTTCTGATTTGGCTTTAATTCAGGCTCTGACCCCAGTTATGAGGACTGGGTCATGTTATCAGGAACACGATTTTACTTCTATCATGGCACAAATGTGACCTTAATCTTTATATTCTCTTTGTCTCCCTCCCTCCCCACCAGTCCCCCATCCCAGACTCCACACTGCTGCTCTGCCCAACCTCCCTGAACTCGGGGTACACCAGCACTCTAAGATCAGAGCATCCTCTTCCTCTACCTCAAAGCACTGCATGGCACACTCATTATTTAACAATTTAAAAGAATTTCAGTTAATTCTTGTTCAGCTAATCCTTTTCTGAAAAGCCAACCCACTCCTTGCAATCATTTAAAACACCCTGAGGGTATCGGGAACACCAGAGCTGTGGAACACCAGAGCTGTGAATCATCACTTCACAGTGACCTCCTCTGGCATTTGCTATGGAGAGAGAATAACGTCAGTCCCCACCGATTCTAAGCCTCAGCTTAAGACTGAACACATAATCGTATAGTAATTGTTTCCACCACTGGAAATGCTGTTACTCATAGTTATTTAAAGTTACTGTCTTCACAAAAGTCACTAGAGCCCCTTTACTGTGACAAGTTCCTTTGTAAGCTGACATTTCTACTTAGATGCACAACTGGACCCACAAATTTATCACTGACTTTCCCTTACCAGAGAGCACTGTAAGGAGTTGTTGCCTTTTATTGGTCTTTATTATGGGATGTCTGAACAATATTAAAGGATTGGTTTAACATGTATCTCAATTCAGGGAGAACTTGGGCAGAGTTCTCTGAAATAATGGGTGGTTTGGAGTCATAGTTACATGGTCTTTCATGTCGTTATCAATAACATTAACATTATTATCATTAATATTCTGGAATGGTTCTGTGAAATGCAGTCAACTGGGTCTCCTGACTCTACTCCAGGAAGCAATGCTGAATATATGCTTTGATGGCACCGGATACGTTTGTGATTCCGTGTGTTTTTACCTCTTTATGCTCAACTGTCCCTAGCTATGAATCACAGATAATACTACTCGATTCCCAGGTGAGAATAACAGTTCTCGGTTGGGAAGCAGGGGCACAGTTTTGCTTGCCAGCGGACATATGTCCGTACCTGAGGACATTTTTGTTTGTCACAACTCAAGGGGACTAGTGGTAGAAGCCAAGGAAGCTTGTAAGCACCCTCCCATGAGCAGGAAAGTCCCCCCCAACAAAGGATAATTGGTTCCAAGTGTCAGTAGTGTCAAGGCTGAGAAGCCCTGGGTTAGAATAATGATATTTTAAATATGTGCGTATAGGTAGGTGTGCCTGGCTGGCTCAGTCAGTAGAGAGTGCAACTCTTGATCTCAGGGTTGTGGGTTTGAGCCCCACACAGAGTGTAGAGATTACTTAAAAATAAAATCTTTTTTAAAAAATTTAAAAATAAAATAAATAGCTGAGTATATGTGTGTGTGTGTGTCTGTTTATATAAAATAATAAAATATGTAAATACAAATGATATATATTGATTATCTTCAAAAGGGTCTGTGGATACTTCAACAGATGTTAGCTTTTGTTTCTTTTTGCTTTAAAACACTTCAACACACTTTGCATCCAGGTAAGTCAGAAAAGTCTTCATACATTGTTTAAGTGAATTCTGACATTTCCTAATGCTACAATTCCCAAATGTCTCAACATCTTTCAGCATATCCTTTATTCGTTTTTCTAGAAGTCACACGAGTGTGATTACAATCGAAGTGCAATATCAACTCTCCAGATGATCAAATGCTCCTCCTTTCACGTGCAGTAACCCTCGTATAGGTATCTTCCAAAGAACACACTCAAGCTCACCTATTTAACTAGTTTTGACTTAATTTGGGGTGCTTTATTAGCAAACAGTGTAAGACAAAGTAGCTAGTATAATACAGAGTGATGTTTAAATTAGTTTACAATTTGCTTGGCCTCATCTAGAACTGCACCAAACAAAGCCATTCAGAAATGTCAGCTGTGTTCCTAACCACTGTAACAAATTGTCGCCTGAACGCTGCACACCTAATGACTTCAAATTAGCTTCACTGCGATATCGCCTGACAGTTCGTTACGACTGTTAGCAACATAGCTGGCGTATCATGACCAAGAAATTGGTTTCAGTGTGGGCTGGGAAAGGGACTTCCATCAATTTGATTAAAGAAATTACTGTAGCATTCAAAGCATAAAGACAAACTAGTTTAAGGAGACAGAAATAAGTTAACTGTGCCAGGAAAACAGTGCGCATCATTCAAAAACTTGTTACTTAACTACCTGAAGATCAAAGTTCAAACAAACAAATAACAAATAATTCAAGCAGACTACTAAAATTCTCAAAACTTGTGACCAGCTCTATGTTTATGGATGGTATGGGATTGGCCAAGAAAGCAAAGTAATAGGCTACTTTCAAATACTACTTTTAAGTTACCGTATGAGAAACTGTATGATGTCAATTTAATATTCCTTTTTATAATCTGTGTTCAAATCCATGGGAAATAGTAAATGTCAACCAAAGCAGAGCTTATAAATACAAATAGCAATTCAGCGTAAATAGCCACCACGAACAACAAAATGAGTTATTCTTAACAGGAAAAAAAAGGTACATTAGATAACTGCTGACAAAGACATTGTTTTAAGTGAAAAGAAAAAGCAGAAGTATCTCCTGAGGGGAAAGGTCAGAATTTTAAGACGAATAAAGACATATTTTTTAAAGATACACTCTTCTTTATCTTATATTGGCAATAGTGCCTTTGCATATGAAGAAAATAACAAGTGTTCGAGGTGCTACAGACATAGAAAGGTTTATGATTCGATTAGGATCAGCAAAGCTCTAAATTAAGTATGATAAAAACAAATGTAGACGTTAAAAACCATACTAGTGAGAAAATTTTGAATTTGTCTAAATCTACATAGGCAACCTAGGGAATCATCGCAACCTTTTCTGTTTCATTTTTTTCTTTTCAGAAAATGTACCTGGAATATGCTTCGCCCATCCAATGATAACCACCAACTCTCGGTCAGCCAAGTCACACAGTGTAGTGAGGGCTTTGATGTCACTGTCAGGGACCGTAGGGTCAGGCATGGCATAGATCTTCTCCGGTTCGGCCACCAACAAATGTGAGACAATCTTGTTATCTGCAGGATCAGACCAGAGCACTACAAGATCACTAGTAGCATCACCCCTGTTTCACAGACCCTAAAGTATGCCGCATCTTGAAAAATAATTCAAATGGTCTACAATAAACCCCGAATATTCTATTTACGTTACAATATATACATATAGCAAACAGTGTTCGGGAAAACTCATAGCAAGAAATAAGCCACTGCGGTTGTAACAGAATGTATTCCTTTCTTCTTTGCTCTACCTGCCTTTGCTGGAATGAAGCATCTGTCCTGTAATGAAATTTTTTATAGCAAAGAGATCAGAGAAGTTAGATGCTTTCTAGGTTTGCTCTTTGATTCTTAAGTGGGATTTCGGGAAGCAGATGAAATAGTATACAACATCGTTAAAATAAAAATCCACAATGAGCCACTGAACTGTGGAATATAATGTGGAAGGCAGAGAACTACCAGTGCCCAGAGTCGTAATGGGCACGAAAGTCATTAATTGTCTTAATTCTTTTAAAGAAGAGCAAAGGTCAGAGCCCTTCTGCCTGGGTGAATTACTGACTATATAACTCTATCTCTGTGGGATGCATTAAATAGGAATTTCTCTCCTTTCTCTCCCTCCCCACACACCCAGCCAATCTTTCAAATATAGCCAATATCAGTTTCCAGAAAACTACTCCTACTTAAAGGCGACAATATTTTCTCTTTGGAGCGCCTAATTCTTTAATCCTCTATTTTTATCTGTTGTCTTTAGCTCATTCTCTGGCTCAGATTTATCTGTCTGAAATTTGTGATATATGTTTTTAAAATCCTTCATAAAATAAACACTAGAGACAAATGGAAAGCATCACATCAAATGTGTTTTATTGCTTAGGGGCATGTGAGAGTTTATGGAAAGGCTGTAAAGCCTTGCTAACAGAATGATTTTTCTTGTTGGCCCTATTCTCAATTTCTATGTGTAGCTTTAGAGTTTGTACTTTCTTCTAAATTAAGAGATACAAATGGGTAAGAATAAACCCAAATATTTTTATGCTCTATGTACTGCTATGACTCTAGAAAACCAGGGCATTAAATGGGACTTTTGTGAGCAAAGCCAAAGTTTCCTCTGTGTTTACTAGATAATTTTCCTTTCATTATTAACTATTTAACCCATCATTAACTTCTTAACCCTAAATGAAAAGACTGCATATTTCTTAGAATTGAAAACGTAGCATGCGTTTTGGTCTTCTTTAATGAAATGACAAGGAAATTATACAAGCTGTAATTAGCAATTTTTCTAACATTTAAAAACTTTATTATTATGGCTGCTTTAAGAATTACATTTATTGCAAATAATCAACAGATAACCGTTCGTTGGCAGGAATATTCAATTATCACCAAATTGAAAATGCAGATTTGGGAGGAAATATTCCCAAACACCATATTTTGTAGGAAAAAAATAAAATTAAATACAGATTCCTTTTTTTTTTTAACTTTTAGGATCTGTGAAGAATGGCATTTGTTTCTTGTATATGCTATGGAAACAACACCCTGTATGTTTAGTTACGCTTGGAAAAGTTTCAACTTTCATTGCTCTGACAATGTGACAAAACCTGTCAGCAACCACTGGATTCTCAGGATTAGAAGCAAATGCAACATTTAACAAAGGGCACAGAAATGTACCCAAAGAAAATCCTGACTCTAGTTCTTTTAGTACTGAGAAGATGGTACTTGTTTTACCCAAGTCAGTGGACTTGACCGGAAGGGTTAGAGAAATTTGGCTGAAGCGAAGAAATTCCCATTATTCGGAAAATGGAATAGCCGACAGCACTGTTTCTAGGTAAATCTTATTTAATGTTTCCCTAATTAGAATCAATAGAACCCAATTTTCATTCTTGGGCTTTTGTAGTACACAAACAATCAGTCAGGGTCCAGAAATCTCCCTGAGCCACTTTCTCAGCAAAGCCCAGGCACAGCCTCTTGACTTATCTGACAGGATCTGAAAATTAAGTTTTATAAATGTTTGTTACAAAAACACACTAATTGGATGGACTAAGGGAAATTAACACAGAGGCCTTGAGATAATGAGTAATGATTTATTAGGAGTCCTCTTTATCTCAGACAAATGGAGCTCACTGAAATTGCTATAATCTTCTTAAAGGTACTCGACAAGCCACTTCCCAATTTCTCAGGTTTACGCCGAAAACCATAGATGTTCCTCTATCAGGTGGACTTACAAACGGGCTGGTGCTCATTTTTCTCTCAGAAGAGGAAATTATCAATGGTTTCAGTCAATGTTCGTGCAAAATGAATGAGAAATGGGCAGGCTGTGTAATATTGAGCCTAGGAAACTAACCCCTAACGAAATTAAGCATTAGTGTTTATTGCATTTTATTGTATTATCAGAAAGTTTTTTATTATAATGTGCAAAATCTGCTTAATGCAGTCCTAGATTGTATTTGCAGAATGCCAACCAGCTTATGCAGGCTGAGGAGAAGATGCCAGATTGGACAATTGAAGGTATAATCAACATAATGTTTTTTGGAAAGGCAAAAGGAAACTATGCCATATGTTCACTTAAGCTTTAATTTTATGTAAAACTGGTTGTTTTTCCTTTGACATAGCTAAAATGTCCTTTCATTTACAGTTCAGGGTCTGTTTTATTTATTTAACAGATCCCCATATGCTCACATGTATGATGCACAGCAGCGACCCCTCCTGGAGAATCTGAATTAGAAGCGGACACTTTCTCTTCCCTTGAAAGCAGATCAAAAATTACCCGTGTGTCTTCCCACAACTGCTCTGGATGCAGCTTCCTCTGGTTAAGTGCTGGTTGTGTCTTCTGAGACAAAGACAGCTAAATGTGAGAACCGTTTCCATCAAAGCACTTCTCAGTGCCTAGTACGAACTCTATGCGCCAATATCCTAGGAGGTTAGCTCTGTTGTGCTAGAACTATGAGCTGATTTTTCAGAAAATGGGATGCAGTTATTGCCTCCATCTATATCCCGGCTCTTTTTAGTTAATGACAAAGAGAATGGGGCTTGCATTTTAGCAGTGTACCCATCATCCTTTCAAATTGCAATCTGGCATTATAAAACCATGGACTCTTTAAAAACAATTCATAAGGCCCATCAGGGCATCTGAGATGGAACCACCAACCTATGCTTGTTATTAGTAGGGCCTATTCTTGTTTTAATCTATTGCTAGCTAGTGTGTTAACCTTCCATAGCTCCAAATTAATGAGGCTCCTAATGTATTTTCATTGGGAGGTTGAGCAGTCAAACTCATTTAGTTAGTGAAAACTACAAAAATCACTTTCTTGTGAAATCTGAAACTAACAGCTCCAATGAACTAATGATTACAGTATGATCCATTTTATGTACCTCTGAAAATAAAGATAACCAGTAAATGTAAAATTCTCACTATATAAGCTATGCCTTAATATGCTTATGCTTCTACAAAATGACTACGTGAAAAAAAGGTAGGGGAGAGAAACCATAGGGAAAAAAAAAAAGATAATTAGCTGAGTTACTGTTGCTCCTAAAAGGCAATTCTTGGGAACAGAGCCACGGCCCCCAACAAAGACAAGTCTCCTTGGAGTCAGTGGGGATGGGCATGCCAAAACGGATATACATTGAGCCAACTGGGAGGATTCCGTGTGTTGGAAAGCCAGACATGTCTGCTGTACTTACATGGCTTTTTGGCTGGCTGAACCAGCTGAGGGTTCAGGTAGGGGCTGTTCTCCGCATCTATTCTGCGCTTGTACTTCTGCCGACCTCCACGTACTCTGTCAAGGCGCACCCCTGTGGGCAAAGACAGGCACTGGCTTACTCCTGAGGTATCCATCTTTGAGACCAATCAAATACATGGAGTATCACCCGTGGGTGCTATGGAGACCGAGAGTAGAACCCAGAATGGTCCAGAGGTGTTGGGAGAATGTAAAGAGGGGGTGACTAAACCAAAATTGCCGGTAATTAGAAACCAAATCCAGCAGAGAGTAACAGGCCTGAAAAACATTTGATGCAAGGCCATCAAAGTCCCATTTGCACACCAAAGAAAAGGCCCATTTCCATGGGAATTAATACAAAGAAACTGTTACTTGGTACTAGCCTAGTTTCTCAAATCAAAGACAGCGGCAAGCTGATCCTCTTCATCAGTCACCAGTGAACGCTCAATTCGTAAGAGCTATCCAACCCTCCCTGGTCCACCAGAAGGCTCAATATGGCCCCGTGGAACTGAACTGAACTGCAAGCGTGTGCATGCCGTGGAGAGGTGGGATGACACTCCGTAAGAGGAGATGTTCCATACTCTAATGTCACCACGTCTCAGAGGAGAACGTCATTTATATTTTTGGCGCACGTCTGTATTTTCTTCCAGATGAGAGAAAACCGGGACTGGACACAGGACAGACAAAAGGAGCTTCCTGAAAGAATTCAGAAGGCTTGGACGTCGAAGGAAGGCTATGTTACTGAGGCAGAGCTGAAGGGTGAAGCTAGAAAAGGAGGTAAAGCCGACAGGTATTTAGTAAATCCCCAAAGAGTGAGGAGTTGGGTCAAGGTTCAGAGAGTTTTTGCTGGTACTGGATTTAAAAGATTGAGCGAAGAGGCAAAAGGTTAAGAAAGGAATTAAATATAAATGTTTCATATGTGGCGGAGTGGTGAGCTGAGCTTATTAATAACTTGGTTTCCAATCTGCAATTATGAAGTTTAGGACCGGACCATATAAACCTTTATCTAATGAAGAAGTGGCTTGGGAGTAAGAGCCAGGAGAGAGACTCACTCTGATATTAGGCTGCACCTTAATTGATAAAACGGTATAACATGATCCGTTAACAAATTCAAGCAAGTAATTCACTGTACATGTTTTGGCATTTCTCAAAATGTTTAGAAAACAGATTTCGTTTAACAGCATCATCAGTATTATTATTTTACTGAAAAGGCCTCTCAGAGCCTTTAATATGCAAATGACCTCTGTAAAACTCTCAGAAGGAGATACAGCCTATGCGATGTTCTGCAAATCAATTGAACCAAAGATCCTGTTTTTGGAATATTTAGTAACATCATGTATAACATGTGAATGGTGGGTTCTCTGAGTTTTACGAAACCGTTTGGGAAAGGCTGATACAGCTCTAGGGAATCCTGAAGTGAATACATACACTCGAATGTTCAGGATTACTTAATTCAACCACGAGATAAAGTAAAACACAATTTTTCATATTAGCGTAATAATACTGCTTTAAGAGTTGACTATCTTTTCGTGAAACACAGAAACATATGGTTGGTTCTAGATAAAGCCTGAAATGTCATACTGAAATATCAAAGCGGAGTTTAAAGGAAATCAGGAGACAACTTCAAGAGCATAAGTAGGTTTCCACAGCAAATTTCACAAAACAAAGAAATTAGTACAGTGTCTAAGTATTTACTGAAAATAGTAGCACACGTGAGTTACAAAGAAGCTGTTTTTCTTACTGCTGCCTTTAAAAAAAAAAGTCTATTTATTTATTTTGAGAGAGAGAGGGAGAGAGACAGCGAGCAGGGGAGGGGCAGAGACAGAGAGACAGAGAAACCCCAGCAGTCTCCACAGCTGTCAACGCAAAGCCCACTGTGGGGCTCGAACCCACGAACTGTGAAATCATAACCAGAGCCCAAAGCAAGAGTCGGAGGCTTAACCGATTTAGCAACCCAGGTACCCCTCCCTATTGCTGCTTTTAAAGTACTTTCTGCCTACAGTAGAGTTCTGTTCCCTTGTTCATCTGATTTTAAGTGTAGAAAAGTTGGCGGAAAAGAAACTGCAGAACTGGGATACTACGCTTCTTCCCATTAGGATGCTGATTTTGTAGAGATAAACGGTAGAGTACAAAGAACAGAAATACTTAATCAAAATGTAAGGCTACTAAAGTTTAAAACACTGTAAATCAAACACTGTAAATAAAGATTCTACCTCTATTGCACTTGAGAGCACATAGGTTTAAACCACAATCTCTCATTAGTAAGGAAAACACACAAATGATACTTTGTGTTAAAAAAGAAACAGGTATCTACAAAAAAAAAATGAAGATGGTTCAAGGGAAAAAATAAAGATATTAAAAATCACCAAATAAGAGTAATTTAATGTAATTGTTGTAACTACTCCTATTTTATAGAAAGTTTCTTGGATTATCTAGTCTAAAATGTATTGCCTTGCATCTATCAAAAAGCAGTATGTATCATCAATTTCTATATCCCTATCAGCTAGTCCCTTGTCTATAATAATGATATTGTGAAAAGACTGAAGATCCCCCCCTTTAATGTCTCCAACTATAATAACATAGTAATTTATTCCTAAGTATTATAAGAAAAATAAGCTCAAAAAAATAAAGCAGGGGAGCCTGGGTGGCTCAGTCGGTTGTGCCTGACTCTTGATTTCGGCTCAGATCATGATCTCACAGTTAATGAGTTTGAGCCCCATGGGGCTCCAGCGTGGAGCCTGCTTGGGATTCTTTCTCTCTGCCCCTTCCCTGGGCACACACACTCTTTCTCTTTCTCCCAAAATAAATAAATACATTTAAAAAAAGAAAATAAAGCACAGTTTGCAAGTCAGATAGCTAAGTTTTTTTCTGGCTCTTTTATTAACCGGCTTTGTAAATTTTGGTGAGTTCCTTAACCTATCTATTTTTCCAAAGATAAGATAGACATAAAGACAATATCCTTCCTGCTGTCTTTCTGTAAGGACTCAATATTGTATTTATATAATGTGTTAATATGTTTGGATATTATCCATATGCATCATTAAAATATTTTATAAACCTTAAAATGCCAAGGAAAATAAGGAAGTTGTCATTTTATCATTGTTTTGTTGTTGAAATACTTGTTGTTGTATTACTTTATTGAAATATATTTTGCATCCTGATCATTTATTAAAAATCTATTCCCATGGAGTTTGACAGTCTACCTTGCCTCAATTCTGAGGAAAATAGACTGAGGTATGATGGAGTGGTAAGAGAATTCAAAGGATACAAGACAAATAATGATACTCATTTGATGTCGAAGAGATTTATAGAAATATTTGGTCCCATTCTATTTACTGTTCATCCTTGTCATTAATAATATCATTTAGGTATGTAATTATTTTAGACTAGATACAGAAACTAAACCAAATTCTATAAAAAATAAGGATGCTATCCCTGAGTTTAGCTGTAAGCACACAATACAAGGTAAACTACTGATAATTATCCAATTAACCTAATGTATTTAAAAGTCTCCAAATAGTTTATTTTTTTTAATGTTTATTTTTGAGAGAGACAGAGAGACAGACAGACAGAGCGTGAGTGAGGGAGGGACAGAGAGAGAGGGAGACACAGAATCTGAAGCAGGCTCCATGCTGTCAGCACAGAGCCTGTCATGTGGCTTGAACCCATGAACCATGAGATCATGACCTGAGCCAAAGTCAGATGCTTAACCACTGAGCCACTCAGGTGCCTTCCAAATTGTTTAGCAGAAACAAAGAAAAACAACACTATGTATGACCAGGACCTGGGAAATCCAGACTTGCCATAACAAGATATCAATCTAATTGGAATATATCCACTGAATGTGACAAAGCCTGTCTTTTTACTTCTTTAGTACCTGAAATACACACACACACACACACACACACACACACACACACACACACAATCTGTCTGGACTTCGCTTGTAACCAGTTTGGGAAAAGTTGAAAAGATTTTTCCCAGGAAATAAGATACCCACAATGTTCAATGTTTGACAGGTTTTGAAGTTAATTAAGGCAATTGGAGTTTCTATTCATGTGGAGACTGCTTTTTTTTTTTTTTTTTAAAAGATTTTAATAGTTGGCATTACCTACCAAGTAGAATGTTTCACATTGCTTCTTCTTTCAAATACTGCATGTGCCTACATGGCCACAAGGGAATTACAAATCTTCTACATTGTCAGAATTTACAAAATTGAGAAAGCAAGAAGAGGGCAAGGAGGAAAAAAATACGCCGTGAGGCAAATAAACGCCAAAAGAAGTGAAACAGTTCAACACAAGGTCTTCTTAGGTCAGCTCATTTTAAGTCCACATTTTATGCCCAAATGCAAATTTTTATAATATTATATAGTCCAAAGTCAAAAGTATTTTTCACATTTTTAATAGCACAAAGTCAGAGACATTTCATAGGATAATAAAAAATCTCCCCTTCAGAGAATTATACAAGGATACCCTAGCCTACTTTCCTATATTAAAGACCAGCCTTTTACAATGTTGTTCGCAAAGGTTTGCTAAAAATATTAATTACACAGACTCCTGGAACACTTAAGAAAGATGCAAACAGTCACATTAAAGTGATACTATTTTTTTAAAGATAGTGAATTTTTTAAAAAGATCAGTTAATTTAATCAATGCTAAATAAAGGGTTGTATTAAATAAATGCTACCAAACGTAGCTTGCAATTGAGTTTTGAGATGGGACTAGAAAAGCAGGACTTCTGAAACAATAAGGTGGAGAGGACGGGAGTTTTCCCTTCCACTTGATGTCTTCCCCATCCTGCAGTTCCCTTTGTTGCAGGAGGAAACCACGCTCCTTCCCTTTGGGAAGACAGGTACCTAAGAGCGCCCTTCAATTCTCCAGATGCTCCTGTGAGGGAACCGTCATAAACAGAGGATAGAGAAAATCCCTTTGAGGAGCTGCAGGGAAAGAAGCTAAGGCAGATTAGTAGTATCACACACCGCAGAGGGTCATGTTAGTGGCAGCCTCTGATGGGGTTCTCCTTTGGGACAATGTCCTGAAAGAGTGTACCAGTTTAACCTAGAGTACTTGTGCATATTTAGAGGTTTCTCTTAATGGGATGAGTGAAAATTACTTGTGTATTCACACATATACTCCAGGGAGAATCTGATCATATTAAATTCTTGAGGATCGCATGAGAAAATAAGCCACACCGACCCCTAGGTATCTTCAGCTGCCATAGCCTCTTCTCAAAATAGACAGTGATATTGCTAAACCTGTCTTCCTGGTTTGGTCCCTCTTCCTGATTCAGCAGTCTTCGACGCCTCGTACCTACATTTTCCTCCCAAGCCATGTCTTCATTATTAATTGAATGAATCAATTTCTGCACGGAGCGTCTTGGAATAAACCAAAATCTCAGCCAGTTACCCGCTGCCACTGGTTGTCAAGAGCTTATTTACCTTCTAGGCAGCGGGTTAATTGTTTTATATATATGAACACATTTAAGCCTTACGGCAATCCTATGAGGCGGGTGCTATTATTATCCCATTTACAAAATGAGAAGACCAGAGCTAGGGAGAGGCAGAGCCAGGCCTGGGAGTTGGGAGAATGGCTGCAGAACCCACACTCTTAAGCACTATGTTTACACCGCTTCCCTGCCATCAAATTCTATTTTTGGAAAAGAACAGTTGGTATTTACTCCAAAAGCTAGAACTGCAGGCAGATAAAACCTGATTATCATGGTAAACAATACTCGCATCATGATATGGGGGGTGCATGTATAGAGGTGGGCAGAACACTAGACTAGCAGGGGGAAGGAATATTTTTACTCAACTAAAAGGCTAGTGATTTTGCATCTATCATTCCAGAAAGGGTGAGCTGCCTCTACAAAGTTCGCAGCTATGAGACTGCAGACAAAGTAAAAGTGATTAAAAGATTCAGTGACTCTGCTTTTCCACTGAGGCAGGCGCCCAAAGAAATTAATTTCTTTGTTCTTACTTAAAATGTTATTGCAAATTAGACAAGCCTCTTCCGTAGGGCCACGCAGGCAGAGCAACATTCTGGCTGAATGTTGAGCTCAGGAGGGAGGTCCAAACAGCAGCTTTTCTCCCAGACACCCCTGCCCAAGGGTTACATTTACTTCTGCTGGAATATCATGGCAACATTTCAGGAACTTTGGAAATCGACTGGCTGCCTGTGGAAACACTCTTAAGTTCTGCTGAAATAAAAGGGGAAAATCACACAGGGAGAGAAAATGCATATCCATTAGGTGGGCTTTTTTTTTTTTTTTCTTAACTGAGTCCTCAGTCACTAAAAGAAATAAAAGCCATGGCTCACATTAAAGCTTCCTTGCTCTACAGATGAATTAACAATTAGCAAGGGGAAGTCTTTCGTTTTGGTCTCCCGATAGCTATCTGCACTATTAAACATGTGAGGCTTGCATAGGAAATTACAAAGGCTTCCCTCTGTTTCAGATTCAAGGTGCATCTAAAATTCATTTGTAGAGTTTCCTGCATAGGGCATAACTCTACAGAAGTTCCTCCTTCTTTTTCTCAAGGTGTGATTCACCATTCTTGCTTGGCTGCTTCAGAGGTATGTGCTAAATTTATAATCTGGATTGGAGCGGAAATCAAAATGATAGAAATTTGAAATACCATAGACAAAATATTTTGCAGGGGAAATGTTGTTCCATCAGGAGTAAAGTTGCTTCATCTGAAGCATGCAGCTCTAATCTATGACACATACAAGTACAAATTAGGTCATCTGCAACAGGTGACAAGTTTTAATTGAATGTCTTCTGTCTGCAATTCTGACAAAAGGTGAATGGAAATAAATGAGTCTGGCAAGACGGCCCTGAGCCTTGCAATACCCAATATCTCATTATTTTTAAACAGCTATCTATAAACTGATGCTGACAAGCCTTGAACCTTTTATTTCTGCTCAAGATGAGGTGGCTGTGAAGGAAAAAAAAAAAAAGAAAAAGAAAAAGGGGCATCCAGAACATTACATTAAACATGCAATACCTACCATTATCACTTCCCCAATGTAATTAAAGGAAATCTCCTATTCAAAAGGCACTATTTCTTACTTTGCTTGATGTCACAGAGAGAGAGAGAGAGAGAGAGAGAGAGAGAGAGAGAGAGAAAGGGAGAGCACGCTTGGCCTGCACTTGCTAAACACAGAGACAACCTTTAAAGAAAAAAAGATTTCCCCTTTCCTTCTTTTGCCTGTTAAAAATTGCATAAACTACTCAAAGAGATACTGCTGTGACTTATGCCTATCTAAACTCTATTTTGTCTTGTTACTATTTAATACTGGCGACTCTTCCCTTTATCCTTTTCAAAATTGCCTTCTCATATGAATAAAGTTATGAGTTAGCGGGTAAGGACATGAAATGTGGTTGCACATCAACATCAGGAGAAGTGATTCTACTAATTCACAATTAAATGTGACACTGGCAGCAATAAGTTTAACACAATAATAACAGTGATAACAGTGCACAGCACCCCATGGGGATGCTCTGTGTAAACAGAAGCACAAATATTATTTATGCAAAATTCAATGCCCTGTAAAAATGAATTAAATATGAAATCAACCAAGCTGGCTTACAAGTTGCTGCGTTGAGAGCCAGAGTGACTTTGTTTCATTCAATGGACAGGAATACAGTGGAGTCTAATGACCAAAAAAGCAGATGTAGGTTTCAAAGAGAATACAGGTTGGGGGCGGGGGGCGGGAATAGGTGACAGGGAAAAGTGGCAGTGAGTCGGGGCAGCGGGGGGCGGTCATTTGTTTTCATTATGTTTGACTCTTGATCAGTTGGGCACCCAAAAACAGTTTTGAAGCTTCAAAGAGAAGCGTATGGTCATTTTAGCAGCAGAAAACTTTAAGTCCTGGCCAAATTGTTAGTAAGTCGCCAAAGATAACATAAATTGTACTACTAGACTCCAGCAGAGATGCTGAGAGCCAATGATAAGACATCATAGTGACACAAGATGTTTAATAATATTTTTCTGGTGATTGTGATTTGGCAAAATTGAGATTCAAAACAAAGTAAATCTAGTACAAAGAAACATTTTATATATGTATATATATATATATATATATATATATATATATATATATATATATCCCGGCCCTGGAAAAAAAAAAAAAAAAAAAAAGAAGAAGAAGAAGAATTATATCTAGCACATAAAATATGTAGGGAACAAATCAGTTCAAGAGAGATTAAATGTTAATATAATATTAATGCAAACATGCCCGAATTTCATACCAGTGACAAATTTTCTTTTGGTGCTGACACTTATTTCTAATTTCTTGTGATAGTGGCAGCAATAAGTTTAATACAATAATAATAGTAATAACAGTGCACAGCACTCCACAGGGATGCTCTGTGTAAACAAAAGCACAAGCACTATTTATGCAGAATTCAGTACCCTGTAAAAATGAATTAAATATGAAATTAAACAAGCTAGTTTTCGAGTGGCTGGGATGAAAGCCATGGTCACTTTATTCCATTCATTGGAGAGGAAAATAGTGGAGTCTAGCGGCTCCACTGTAAGTCTTTAGTGGAGTCAATGAGAAGTGCCCTGGACTGAATGTTTGTGCCCCACCAAAATTCATGTGTTGAAACCTAACCCCCAATGTGACGGTGTGTGGAGGTGGGCGGGGCCTTTGAGAGGTGATTAAGTCATGAAGGTACAGCTGTCATGGTGGGATTCGGGCCCTTCTGAAAGAGACCTCAGAGAGAGCTCCCTCACCCCTTCCGCCATGGGAGGTCAGAGAGAAGAGGGTCAGAGAACCAGAAACTCACCACACAGTAAATTTGCCAGCTCCTCTACCTTGGACTTCTCAGCCTCTAGAACTGTGAGAAGTAAATTTCTGTTGTTTGTAAGCCACTCGGTTTATAGTATTCTGTTATAGCAGCCCAAATGGACCAAGACAAGAAAGTAAGGAACATAAAAACGGAGTTGGAGAGAGAATGGACAATGGGTTGATTCAGGGTCTGATACGAAATAAAGAAAATGCAATGGTTTTCATCCCTTCTCAACTAACTCTATATTCCATCATTAACGCCTATTCACCTGCTACTTGTGCTGTTAAATATTTGTGAGGAAAGTTAAGGGAGAAAAAGAAAAACAAGAGGAAGTATGAAAGATAGCATGAGGATTGTAGGAATGCAGAAGTGGAGAAAACAAGCATGGAAGAATCAGTACATTCCCAGTTGCCTTTGACGCTGAGACATTCACAACAGCATTGGCCACTGTGGACACATTTTCAAGCTAAAATTTTTCTCTCTCAGCAAACCATGAGAGATTGAAATACAGAGAACAAACTGAGGGTTTGTGGGGAGGTGGGGGAAAGGGGAAAATGGGTGATGGACATCGAAGAGGGCACTTGCTAGGATGAGCACTGGGTGTTGTATGTAAGTGATGAACCACGAGAATCTACCCCCCAAACCCAGAGCACACTGTATACATTGCATGGTAGCCAATTTGACAATAAATTATATTTTTTAAAAAGTGCGGTTTGGATGATAAATTATTTGGAAACCCTAAAAATAAAATAAAATAAAATTTTTCTCCCTCAAAGGTAACAAATTTGATTGTTGAGGAATTTAAGACCTCATGAGAAAAACTGGGATGGGAGAATCATGACTGGCAGTGATAATAAGAAAGAACCTTCATTTTTGTTGTTGTTGTTTATTTATTTATTTGGGGGAGGGAAGCGCAGAAAGAGAGGGAGAGAGAATCCCAAGCAGGCTTCACATTGTCAGCATAGAACCCGATGCTGGGTTTGATCCCAGGAACTGTGAGATCATGACCTGAGCCAAAATCAAGACTCAGATGCTTCACCTACTGAGCCATCCAGACACCCCAGAAAGCACCTCTATATAAGTGATACATTCACTAAAATGAAATAAAGGAATATATTAAAAGACTATCAAGAACAGGGCCTCTGGTTGGCTCAGTCAGTGGAACAGGTGACTCTTGATCTCGCGGTTGTGAGTTCAAGTCCCATGTTGGGTGTAGAGATTACTTTTGAAAACATCTTTTAAAAAAGTCTATCAATAACAGACATGCTAAGTAATGTTTCTTGTGCAACTAATTTCCTTTTATCATCTTTTTATCTCTTGAATATTTTCAGAATCTCTGTTCTACCTGGTTTCAGCAAGATGACTATCAATTTGGTTTGATTTGCTGGAGACAATATGCACATAAAAAGAAAAAAATTTACATCCAGTTTTCAAGCCAAATGTTCAATGACATGTTTATTTTACTGCTCTGAGAATCTAGGTTTTAATAAATATCTACTCTAGATTCATGCTTAATTGATAAACAGTGTTGAAATTTTGGGGTTTACATTACACATAATGTAAACACATCACATTTTTCTGTCAAGGAAAATAACAAACAGGGAAGTGCATACTTTGAGGCACAAGAAAACTGTACATTTAAAGAGTTATGGCAGGTATAGGCCACAGTCTTTACTTTTATTCTCAAATTAGGACATGTGAAGAGTGCGGGAAAGAATATAGAAAACACTAATGATATTTCCAGATGCCAAATATATTAGGTTCTGGCTGAAGAAAGCCTGTACCTGCACCAGGTGGTGAGTTTCCCGATTGACTTCCTGTGTACAGATGCTACATGAGGAGTCAGGACTGTTCAGGAGTCCATATTCCGATGGTCTTTAATCTTAGGAGCCATCTTGAAATCCCAAAGTGTGCCAAGAAAAGACACACACACTTTTCCAGTCAAAAGGCAGCTCAAGACTAGATTTTGGGGATAAAGACTCCAGTGTCACTACCTTATGTAGGAGGAGGCAGATTTCCCATGAAAAGTGTGCCATTTTCCAAGCTACATTTTCTTAAGTCTTCCCTGTCAACTGGCTCTCTCTATATTTTTGAAATACAAAACCTAAAAATACAAAACCCAAAAAGTTTGGACTAACCTCAAACTTCAAAATATTTTATTTATTATATGTATCCAGATTCATTCCACAAAAAAAATGAAGGGAGGGAGTATGGTGAGAAATTATATACTAATTGAAATAGTTTCAACTGATCAAAAGTGATTTTGGTGTGTGTTTGAACTGTATATTGCTAACCATTGCATATGAAGTATATATATCACATGCCTGCCACATAGACATTCAAAAATACTGTGGAAGGAAGGAAGGAAGAAAGGAAGGAAATAAATAACAATAAATAAATAAACAAACAAACAAACAAACAAACAAACTAATTTACAATATGTAGGGGTGCCTGGGTGGCTCAGTCAGTTAAGTGTCCAACTTTGGCTCAGGTCATGATTTCGTGGTTCTTGAGCTCAAGCCCCGCATTGGGCTCTGTGCTGTCAGCATGGAACCCGCTTTGGATCCTCTGTCCCCCTCTCTCTCTGCCCCTCCTCACTTGCTCTCTCTCTCTCTGTCTCAAAAAAAAACCATTTTAAATAAAAAAATAAATTTACAATATCCTTTATCGCTATGTAATAATTAGTTTTTTCTCATCTTTTTGTTTGTTTGAAACCCCACATGGACACACAGAGAGATAGGACTCTCTTGACAATTGTTTCAATAGTTCTTGTTGGTTGTGTTTCTCTCAATGTACTAATCTATAATAACTTTAGAAAGGGATAGAAAATTTAAAGGTAACAAAATAGCATGAAGCACTGAAAAAAGGAGTTTCTGAATGGTAAGACATCAGAATTAAATGTTTCTATGTTCATCCTGGACAATATGAGAAAAAAAAAAAAAAACACACCCAGCATTTGGTTTGCTGGGAAAAACTCAGATAGATAATAAGAAAACTTACTAATGATAATTACATTTAGATCCTGAATACTGAACAAGAAAGATCATAGATTCCTATAGTTGGGAAACTTGACAAATGAAGAAAACCATTCTCTTTCTGAGACGTTTTTATTGTCGTTCTGCCTGGAAGCAGATGAATGAGTCTGATCATGTGGTATGCTCTCTTCCAGTTCCAGGATTCTATGAATGAAATGGGTGTATTTAAAAGGATGGAACTGACCCACAGATTCAGAGTACGACAACTGCTTGGCAGTTGGAAACATCAACATGCTTCATATCTTAAATCAGGGAAGACCGGAGCCAAATGGAGAGCATTAATGAACCAGAAGAGCAGTAGGCTTTCTGGTCCAGGTCTTAGCATTCCCCTCATGCTGACCTTGGCCAAATGCATTTCCTTTTGTTCTTGACAATAATAAAGCAAATAAAGTGCCCATGTTTGAAAAATGCTTCTAGCTTATTACTGCATTAGGAAAAGATCAATGCCTGTTGCACATCACTATGGAGAATGAAGTATGGAAAATCATAAACAGCTACAGATTTGTGTGCATTTTACAATATAGACACTACATTATGCTAAGGAGAGGAGAAGATGACCTAATAATGGATATTTTGAAAGCAACCAATGAGTAGTTAATGGCTACTGTGCTATTTAACTAAATCTCATCTGGAGTTTAAAAAGAAAAAGGCATCTGACTAAGTTGATCAGATTTCAGTAAATATATCACAGTGGGTAATCTTCCATCTCCACTTCTACAGCCATCCATGTTTCAGAAATTGTAGTGTGTGTGTGCACATTATGTATATGCACACACATACAAAAATATATAGACGGTACAGAGAAAGATACACACACAATTCTAAATATAGAGATATTATTCAATTTCTTTATTTTCCTGATAATGATTTGGCTGGTCAAATGATTCTGTGCAAATTGTGTTTTGAATTTTTAAGATTTATTTACTTTTTATTTTAGAGGTAGGGAGGGGCACCTGGGTGGCTCAGTCAGTTAAGTCTGACTCGATCTCAGCTCAGGTCATGATCCCATGGTTCGTGAGTCTGAGCCCCATGTTGGGCTCTACACTGACAAATTCTCTCAATTCTCTCTCTCTCTCTCTCTCTGCACCTCCCCCACTTGCACCCTCTCTCTCAAAATAAATAAACATAATAAAAAAATAGAGGTGGGGGGAGGGGGGAGAGGGAGAGAGAGAATCTTAAGCAGGCTCACGCTCAGTGTGGAGTCCAAGGTGGGGCTCAATCCCATTACCCTGGGATCATGAATGAAGCCAAAATCAAAAGTCAAATGCTCAACCAACTGAGCCACCCAGTCACCCCTGTGAGAATTTTTTATATTTGCAAGTTTTTCCCATCCAAAGAGAACTCGCATTATGTGTGTTTATGTGGATAATTATATCAGGAGTTGCAAATTCAAACAACTACATGGGGTGAAATGGGCTATGTGTTAAAAAAGAAAAAAAAATGAGGGGTCTGTATGTACTGCAGGGAATGAAAGTGCACTCGTCCCACAGATGCGCACAGCCTCTGGCCAGCTCTGATGTGGTACCGCCTCGTGAGTGGTCGGCACAACTGAATAGCAGTCTGATGTTATCAGAGTTCCCCTTTTCCAAAAGAAGCCAGCAATCTGGACCTTTACATAAAATCGCCCAATATTTAAGTGTTGCACAATTTTTTAGCTAATTGACGGCCCTCGGGCTGCCAGTCCCTCTTCAAGAATCTCTTATTAGGCACAGATCTCCAGGGTAATTTACTGTAAATGGCAGCAAAGGCTTTCTTTAAATTCACCCATTAGGTGTGCTAAATGTTTTCACTTTTTGAAGGAACATCTTTCTGCCTTGTGAACTCTTTTGGAAATGACAATTCTTATCATACAACTGGCACATTTCCACTGTCACTGAGATTACACCAGATGAATCATCTTTGGGAATTAGCTGGCGGAGAATCATTTTTCTGTTGGCCTACACCCTTTCTCCCCCAACTTGTTGCATGATATGGAAGAGAAGGTCTTCGAAGTGGCAAAGGAGTAAGATGATGCTGAATGCTTTCTGGAGCAGCCCTAGAAGGAATTTGGCTGTAACCGTGCTTTCCCTGGGTTAGTAGGTCACAAAGTACAGAGGACCAGAAGATGCTGCTAGGATGGAAAGCTGGAGGGGGTGAGTGTGGGTGGGAGATGGTCGCAGTAGAGTGACTGTCTATCAAAGATATTATGAGAAGGAGAAAGAATTTTAATTTGAAAAGATTTGAGTGTTTAAAAAATAAAACCGGTAAGTTTGAAAGAAGGTGGCAAAAACACTTTTCTGTTAAATGTTATGAAGAATATGCAAATGCATCATGAATGATTTTCCATATGCTGAATAGAGCATCACACAGGGTAAAAAAGTGCATCTCTAGACAGACCATGGCACACACTGGACAGCAATAGGTCCTGAACCAACATATCTTGCAGCCGAGTGCAGGAAAACATAGACCCATTTTCTTTTAAGTGTATTTATTTATTTTGAGAGAGAGAGAGAGAGAGAGAGAGAGAGAGAGAGAGAACACAAGCAGGCGAGAGGGGCAGAGAATCCCAAGCAGGCTCCATGCTGCCAGCATGGAGCCCGACATGGGGTTCGATCCCACAAACCATGAAGACGATGACCCGAGCCGAAGTTAAGAGTCAGAGGCTCTTGACTCATTTTTATGAGGCCCCAGACTCATTTTTAACAGAGGAAAGCCAAATGTGTACATCTGAGGAACTAAATGGTACTCCATAACCCCTATTATATCAAGCCATCCCAGCAACATGGACCTCTGGCTGCTTCTAGTAGTATGAATTCCAGAAGGTCGCTTTTCAAAGCGGCCATCTCATCTCTGCTGCCATCAAGAGAAAAGACAGAAATGCCCTGGAACTTATCATCACAGTGTCCTGATCAGTCAGGAAGGTTGCCGTCAGGCAGCATGAGATGTCCCTTTCCTCTCCAGGGGCTTCCTGGTGGCCCTCTCAGCATTCAGGAAATACTGGGGGAAATGATATGAAATGAAAGACAAAGAAATTGAAACTAAGTCATCACACGGTAGGTTAAGAAAGCACAGCAGGTGGCCCATCAAGCAGCCTGGGAGTAGACTTTATTTTACGTTTATATTTATTTATTTACTTACTTACTTATCTGTGGGTGGGAGGAGTAGACTTTAACGTCATAATAAAATTTCCATCCCAATGTTGAGACTGGAAAACATATGATATTTTGATTTCTAAAAAAGTTTTGGATAGTCTTATCTTAGTTACCTCATGCATTTAAGCACACCCTAAGGGAGACCGTCAACACGGCCAATGTGTTTGGGAGGAGAAACAGAAGTCATTCTCCCCCTCATTCTCCATTATTTCTCCTGTCTGCCCAACCAATTCAAATTTATACGTATTCATACACACTTATACACATACAAATGCATTATGTATATATGTAAGGACTGATCAAATCTTTCTAAATTAAATTATATATACGTATTTTTTTAATTTAAAAAAAATTTACTTATTTTTTGAGAGAGAAAGACAGAGCATGAGCGGGGGAGGGGCAGAGAGAGAGGGAGATACAGAATCGGAAGCAGGCTCCAGTCTCCAAGCTGTCAGCACACAGCCTGACGCGGGGCTTGAACTCACAAACCATGAGATAATGACCTGAACCACAGTTGGATGCTCAACCATATGAGCCACCCAGGTGCCCCAATGAAATTATATTTTTTGTAAATCAGTGTACTTTGTTTATAAGAACTTTTACGTTACAGTTGAGAAAACATAAATACATCAGGAAACTCAGGAACATTCTGTGAATAGCCACTATTCAAATTATTTCAAATTCCAAATAATCTCCCAGCAATCATAAAAAATTTGCATATCCTTTTAAAATTTTCACATTGTTTCTACATATGTCTCAGTTGCTACTTATAAAAAAAAAAAAAGAAAGACAAGTACTATTAGCTTACTATTAAGATGGGGAAAATAGAACTCTGCTCTATAATTCTCTACATATCCGTCCATAATATGATTTATTTATTATTGTTGAAGGCATGACTCAAGAATATCAACATGTGATGAAGTTGTTTTAAGACCAATTGTGTGTTAAATACCGGACCATGTTAAAATGTTCCAGATCTCATGGTACAAAAAATGTTCAGTAAAAGTCCATTGTTAATAAGGATGAAAATAAAAGTAACTGGAATTATTTTAATTATTGGTTCTAACAAAATGAGAATTCAATTAATCTATCAGCACATATTCAGTCCCAAATTGAGAAAGTGTTTAAAAATTAAATAAGATATGATAGTGGCCTGGTATTAATGTGAAAAAAATACCTACAAAAAATACTACTTGGTATTTTTAATGTTTCGCTGGTACTTGTTATGGATTTTCTTTTTCAAGATTGAAATATACTTAAAATGGGAAAATAAAGAATATGGCATGAGCTCTGTAAATCTACATAATCACATTTAATAAACTGCTAACATGTTCTGAATTTTCATGCAAAGTATTTAGCATGGGTACATCAAATATTGTATATATCAATTTAAATCATATGCTGCCTTCTTAGAGAGGGCCAAATCTGCATTTAGAATACCTAATTGTAAAATTTCTCTTGAAATCAAGTTAGGACTGAATAAGGAAGTAAATAAATCCTAAAACATTCACTGAATAAGTAAATGGGGGAAGAAATCTGATATTTGAGAAAAAAGAACCTTTTACAAGTAGGGTATTAATTATTCCAAACAATGTCAAGAAATGTCTTATAGTTGTGTGTAAGTAACATTGTTTTTGAATAACATGTTGCTATCGAATAATGCAATATAAATAGAAATATAGGACCGATTATATAAGCTTTCTCATTCCCAACAATTGAATCCAATGAAAATACATAAAAATCAAGCTAACTCTTTAATATTTAAAAAGTCCTTATACTTTTGAAGAAATCACAGTACCAATACTGCATTTTTCCTTTAAGGAAATGTGAATATATACAAATGATAATTCACAACCAGAGTAACGATTCTTTAAATTAAAAACTGAAATCGTTACAACTTTTCTAGTTTCCTTTTTGGCATAAGGCTAGTTTCTGAAACTACTTGGGTTTCAGCTTCCTTACCAAAAAGTTCAGCACAATCTCTCCAGGCATCTGGAATAAAAAATACTTTAAAAATATTTTAAAATAAGGACTTCCAAAGATATTTTTGCCATAGATGAAACAACATCATTTTGAAAACCAACAGTTAACGCTTTCTTTTAAAGTACATTAGTGGCAAAGTTAAAAGGTGCATTAATTTTGGCCATTAAAAGGATGTGTTAATTATTTTTAAAATGTAATATGTAATAATATAATATAAATAAACATTTAAATAATTATAATTATATGTATTATATTATAAATATAATAAATTATTTATATAATACATAAATATAAATGAATACATATATATAATAATGATAAAACTATTAAGTGAAATCACAGTGAACTTTGTGTCAAGTTCTACTTGTCTAAGAAGTTGATAACCTTAGTTAACTTTTGGGTTTCCAAAATCTTCCTTTATTAGCACCTCCATATACTTGAGATGTTTTGTCCTACTTAAGTCTCCTGTGTCTGATGTCCAATCAATCCCATATGATAACTGAAAGTTTAATAAAAAGCATCACATTATTAGTACTTCAATATGAATGGGTATTATAAATCTCGTGTGTGTGTGTGTGTGTGTGTGTGTGTGTGTGTATACATATATGATAAACTGGCAATGTAAGTAAAATAATGGTATATTTATCATAAAACAGGTAGACATATATTCCATGGAATTCTGAGTAAAAAAAATCATTTTTGAAAAATTATAACTCATTTCATCATCCCTAATTTTGTTTCAAATCAATGTTTCGGACCAAAATGAAATGACATTCATAATCCTAACACATTTAGTAACAGACAATCTACCCCTCGATGACAATATGTGCCCACACTGAAACTTCAAAAGAAAGCAGTAGCAATTTTACTGTAATCTGATAAAGAAGCATTTGGACCTTTGGGGACGGAGTTAATGAATTACAGATCTGAAACCAAGTTCTATGGATTCACTGTGAACCTGTATTCTAGTAGTTAAAGTACATGTCTTATCAAATTGCTTATGAGGACAAATTTATGGAAAATAACCAAGAGTAAAGCTTTGTTCTTATTAAGAAACATGAATATGTATGTAATTTTAGCCAGACTAAATTAACCCAAAAATGAATAAATAAAAAAATAAGGACAATAATTGTCACAAGAGAAGGCTTGCCTCCCTTCCCGCTCTTATAAAAGCATTTATGTTTAGAATTTCACAAAAATAATTCATATTTTTAAATAAAACTATTCCAAAAGAAACAAAAGAAAATGAATCTGCAAGAAAAGCACTGTGCAGCAAGAAACACGTATAGTTTCCCCTCCTTTAGTAATAAACCTTTTTAAAGCAGGGATAGCCTACAGGCTTACTCTGGACATAATACACGAGAATTAGCGTTCATGCAAGCAGTATGTTATTGCTGAGGTGTGTTCATTTCCTAAGCATGACTCTATTTGGAAAGGTTACATTGAGCCATTAATCCTAATTTTACATTAAACATCTTTTGAAACTGCATGAGCTCTGCACAGAGTGAAATGCCATTTTAGCAGCAACAGTATAAATCTGAAATTAGTATCAAATATATCACAGACAGTTGTGTGAATTCCTCCATATCTTATGGGCATACTACTTAACATGGGCTCACCCTGGCTAATGCTCAATCATCAATTAATTTGAACCAATATCAATAAATAAGTGCATTATACCTGTGATTTCACCTTTATTTTCAATCTAGTGGTTTAATTTGATGGATGCCCACGGATTGTTAGGGTTTTTAGCACATGAAATCAGTACTATTTAAGTTAGGCAAACTTGCAGATTACACTGCTGTTAATTCTTTCGTATCCTTGGGTTACTGTTCCTTCCATAACGTTTAATATGTGAAGACCCGAGAGTAAGGAACTACCATGTTAAACAACAATACCAAAACCCAAACCAAACCAAAACAAAACAAAACAAACAAAAACAAAAAACAACCAAGGCATTTGGGACCGTTTCTATTAATAAATTTATCATTGTGAATTAAGTCTGGCATTGCCTTATATGAAACAAAAATAAATAACTATAATTTCAATGCCTTTAAGTTCCAGACATCTCAAATACATTAATCACCTCTATTTCAGTATATGTGCTGCTGGAAGGAGCACAATCACCTCTATTTCAAAGACTTGGGAATACAGTAAGTAAAAGCATCCAAATGAATTATTAATGTTTACCAAGCACTTTCATATAGATCATCTCATTTAATTCTTATAACTCAGTGCTATGGGTATAGGATTACTATCTCCAGTTTGTAGGCTCAGAGCTAAGCAACTTGTAACCAAGATCTTGGACTTGGTTTTGTAATTCTAAGTTACATATATGTGTGTGTGTGTGTGTGTGTGTGTGTGTGTGTGTGTATTTATATGTATAATACACATATAGCATATACTTTCCAAAACTCTAAAAAAAATTTTTTTAAGAAGAAAAAATAGAAAAAGAAATAAATAAAAGGAAAGCAGGTAACTCACTCATTGATCCTCCCACCTCCATGTTCTCCCCACCCCCAGGACTTGCAGTCAATGGGAACAAAGTGAAAGGCAGCAATCCACAAGACTCACAACTGAATATGTGAGAGAAGAAAAGAAGACAAAGTTCAAAGGAAGTGCCAAAATTAGATCCTAAAGGAAATTTTGCTCTTGGCGAAATGGGGAAACGGAAGAGGGAACCAGCTTCTAAACAAAAGACTGAATATTATTCTGTGATTTCAAGTCTTTAAATACACACAATATAGCCTGACATCTTATTATGGAGTATGAAAGTATAACATGAGAACTACAAACCCAACCTTATTTCCCACAAGAGAGTATGAGCCACAACACAGCATCACAGATAGACTCATATTCAGTAACTAAAGACTAAATATATGTTCCTTCTATTGTCTCCTAAAGCTTATGCTTTATTGACATGTGACCTTCTAAAGCTTAAGCTTTACTGACACGTGACCATTACCCTGTGGTAAGATGATATTCCATTTATACAAACAATCAAACAATACCTGTGGTATCATACAAAGATATTTACTCATTGTTCTTATTCTCTGCACACAGTTCCTAAAACTCTTGGAATTGTCTGAGTGATAAATAAGAGTGATAGGAGCCTCTTAAGTTCTAATAAGGAGACTCTTGGCAAGCCCCAGGTAAACTTCAGGATTACGGTTGGTCACCAGAAAGACCAAGCCATTATTAGAAGCTTGGAATTTTCAATCTCCAGGAAGGGGACAGGGACTGAAGACTGACTGAACCACCAAGCTTCCAAAGTTGGTGAACACACTGAAGTAGGGGGATGGTGTTCCCAGAAAGAGCATGGAAGCTTTAGAATCTCCCCACATACCTTGCCCTATACATATCTTCCTTTGACTAGTCTCCAAGTATGTCCTTTATAATAATCACTGATAATAAGTGAAGTTTCTTCTGAGTTCTAGGAGCCATTCTAGCAAATTATAAAACCTAAGGAACAGGGGTGTGAGAACATCCCATTTATAGCCAGTTGGTCAAAAGTATGGGTAGCCTGGAACTTGTGATGGGCATATAAAGTAAAGTAGTTTTGTGTGATTGAGCCCTTAACATGTCAAATCTGATGCTAACTCCAGAAAGATGGAGGCAGAACTGAAGTGAATTGCTGGACACCTAGGTGGTGTCTGGAGAATCAGAAGACTGGTTCTTGGTGTTAGAAAACCCAATAGCAATAGTGTCTAGATCTTGGTTTCTTAGGACCATTCTATACCACAAAGAACTAAAGCTTCTTAGCTCCGTCCATGACACAGAAAGTATAAAATAAACCTGGATTGTCCTTTTGGGCCAGAAAAGCACAAAAGTGAACCAAGAATGGCAGCAACATATCAGTAACTCACAAGAAGCCATCTTGAAGAGCATCCCCCTCAACCCCACTGGATAAGTCTGAGACAGTTTGAGCACCACATAAATAATGACAGCAATGGGGTATAACTCACTGAATGAAAGAGGAACCCATGAATCCATGCTGACATAAATAAATAAATGAATAATATGTAGGTTGGATGAAGAATGGAACATCTATATAGTATCAGATTATCACCTCATATAGTTCTTATTACTCTCAAAGCAGAAAAGGGCAACCTTATCCTTATCGTGGAGAAGCCTGGTGGATACCCTCAACAAGTGGCCAACCTAATGTCATCAGTAATGAGACAAGGGGAAACCATGTGCCACCTGATTGATGTAATGAAATTGTGATATCACTTCTGTGATATTCCTGTCAAAGCTGCGTACGCTGAATCTAATCATGAAGAAACATAATAACCCAAATCGAAGAAGATTCTACAAAATAACTGGCCCCAAATCTTCAACATTCCTAGTTATGACAGTCAAGAAAAAAATTCAAATTTAATTATAAACCTATAGTTCTTCTCAATGGAAATATATTACTCTTGGAATTTTCAGTAATCCCTTGAGTTTCTTTTTTTTTTTTAATTTTTAGTTCCTTCAATATGGCTCACTCTCTCTTCTGTCTTACCCTCTTTTTCCTCATCTCTCCCTTCCCCAGATTCTAGTGGTTAGTGTTACCAGGAAACAATATTTATCCTCCAATAGATTTCCATTTCTTTTTCTACCTCCTGAACCTGTATTTTCAATAGATTTTAATGACATTGGAGTAGGTGTGATTTCAGGATGGTGCATCCATCTTGGTAAAAGCTGTCAGAGGTAACAATTCGAAGACCATTTGTGTATTACTTTTTGGTTGAAGCACTTCACCTAGCTTACCTCTTTTGATTGTCAAGTCCACTCTGAGAGACAGGTATTGCTATATTTCCCATTTTACAAATGAGGAAACTGAGGCAAATTCAATCCATTGTTTGTGGATTAAAGTGAGCACTCTGACATCAGCATCATATATCCAAAGGACTATCTGCATTTCAGCGTTATAAAACAGAAGAAATCAATTAGACAAAGAATTGCCACTGAAAGAAGTTGGTATTGTTCAGGTTGCTCAATGTGAATGAATAATGGTCCCTATGCCATCTCAATTAATGTATGGAAGGACACAGTAATCGATCTTCTCTTCCATTGCTACTTAGCTTTGTAACTAAAATGGACAGTCCTTTATTGTTTAATTGTGATTTTCTTTTAAAAAAAGGAAAGAAATAAAGAAAATGAACAAAATCAATTATAATTGTTGGTGAATTCCATATATTTGAGGCACAATGTTAGTGTTTTAATTAAATGGAAATATAGACCCATTGTTTTCTGGACATTAAAAAGACAATCCCAACACTGACACTGGCCCTCCTTCATACCCCAGCTCTGCCTTCTTGAACTGGAACATCCATGACAATTGGGCCAACCACTGTAGAGAAGATTGGATTCTGATAATGGCCAATTGTAAATAACTACCTGCATTCTAATTATTACTTTAAAAATCCAACTAATTACAAGTCTACCAGTTTGTATGCCTTTGTAAAGTTTGGATAGTTATCTAGTCTGATGGAGTTAACAGATTTGAAATCAAAAGGAACTATATATATGCTTGAATAAATTCCCAGTGAATAATTCTAGGATTTATTTCACTCATACTGACTGAATCTTAATAGTAGTATGAATCCTGAAACACAGGGAATCCTTATATAATTGGGGTAAGGAAGCACTTAAGAGTGGCACAGTGACTTTAAATTTATAAGACAGGATCAAATCCCTGCTCCATCATTTCCCAGATGTGTGTTTTATCTCTTGTTGGGCCTTAGCTTGCTTATTTATAAAATGGCCATAATAACCGTATGCGCCTCCCGGACACGTGATACCAAATGAGATAATTTGTTTCTATTACCAAAAAATGCTAGTTATTACTCATAATAACATTTGCATATCTGATACACTTTACTATGTGTTAGACTTTGTTTTAGTTTTTCAAATTTCTACCCTGCCTATTTAGAGACAATTATTTATACCTCTTTGAATACTATCTCCAGTTGGAATATTCCATGGGTAGCAAAATGTCCATGCGAATTTATCTGCTCAATGATTCCATCAGCCCTATTTTGTAGCCAGCTATCCAATCTAGAAGGAAAACCTTCAGAAACTGTCTTCCGTCCCTCCCACCTTTCAAAGTTGGTCCCCTACCTCCATCCTGTCAGCTAACCAGATCACTAAGCATTCTGGAACCAACTAATGAGATCTGATCGATCCCTCAGGCCACAGTAAAATGAAGTGGAAAAAATGATTGGATTTTGCTAGAATCACACAGCTCTAACACTTTCTTGCTGTGTGACTTATGCACAATTCATTAACACCTCCGAAGATCATTCTCCTCCTTTCCTGTGGAGTTAGCATGAGGAATCAGAAAAACATTTCTACAAGCCTAGCTCCGTATCTGGCACACAAGAGACCCTCAGTAACAGTTAATTCTCTACTGGCCTTCCCGTTACTCCTTCCTGGGAAGGATGACCACGCAAAGGAAACCACGGCAATGCAAAGAAAATAAGTCTTTCTGGGTTGAGTTTCTGCACTCAGCAGTGTCTTGATAGAGAAGACGTTTTGAGACCTGGGATATTTCTAGCATCTGTCACGTCACAAGTGGCAATCACTGAATCCATCCCGCAGACAGGAGACTGTGGGTAGAGGTAATGATCCCATCAACTCCTCTAGGAAAACTCCTGCAAGTACTTGTGTGGGATGGAAATCTATCTCCTTTCCTTCTAAGAGAGATGAAGGATACTTTTTTCTAGACAAATATTTGAAAAAGAGAAACTAATATGGTTAAAACATTACTATATAGCACATTAAACAATGTTTAATGATAGAACACATGGCTTTTTTTTTTTAGAGTTAATATTAGTACCTGGGTAGGCTTACCGGGTGTCTAAAATTCTTGAGTCCTCATGGCATTCAGTTCTCATTACTTTAAGAACTCAGGTTCACTCAAAAATGACAGGGCCCAATCCACAGAGAAACAGGAAACTGATGTGGTCCTACTGCTATAGTCTAACATAATCAATCACAATTGAGCGTATTTATTTCCCATTTGATAAAACATAGTCCAGGAAATGCATTAAGAAGCATGCACAATAAGAACTTGTTTAAATTATTTCAGAAAATTAAACTTCAAATAGTTTAAAAAATAAACTGCTAGTATCAAGTGTCAAATGTCAAATGCATAAAATGTCAATTTCCTGGAAAGGGTGCAGCACAGATTTCATTTCTATTATGCTTTTAGCACCTTTCCTCTTTTTCTGGAGACAAATAAATTTTGAGAGAGCCTAATTAGCTGTCTATTCAAGTACAACTCAGAGAAAAAGCTAAGGGCATTCCTGCCTATTTTCTCCCAACTTCTGATTATTTAGAATGCTGAATTTCTGCTTAAGCTGCCTCAAAGCCCTTGGGATCAAGAGACGATTTTATTTTCTACAACACTAGATTATGAAAACACTTCTACGAAACGTTAATAGAATTTCTTCTCTGCATAATTTTGGCAGAAAATGGTAGCACATTCGAAGTAAAAACCTGCAACAAGTTGGATGTTTCGGTTGTGTAGGTGGAAAGGCAAGGGTTTATTGCCATGTTTCATATGCATTGTGTTGACGTGTGCTGCCCCAAAGTCAATTCAGAGAGCAATCGGGGATTACCCGCAGCTCCGTTTTCTCTGGAGAAGAACACGCATTTTTACATTGCTTCCAACCTATACAAGCCCCATCCCTGGGGTCAAGCGGCTTCCTGAGAAAGCCAGATGAGGAACAACATAAAACACGATTACTGCTCTAGTTTTCCCTAAATGCTCTAGGTAGCCGTCACTTTACTCTGTGTATACCACATTCCATTACTGCCCAAAGTAATAAAGACTTCTGTCACTGCGAGAGCTTTTCATCTTCAGAGCTCCTTTCTCTTCTCCTGATAAGACTGCCAACTCCACTCTCAGTAAATGAGCTCATGTGAACACTTTATTTTCAGTGCATGAAAACAAAAAAGGGCCATTGCCCAGCTTCAGAGATGGAGGGGGTGGTGCTCTGTCTTCAAAGTCAGAGGAGGATGTGTGAAAGGGACTGAAATTGACCTAGGGAGTTTCCTCGGAATAAGGAAGTTAAAGCTGAGCCATTACACTCTACTAGCCTCGCTTTTATTTTGCAAAGCCTGAAGAATTGGGAGGAAAGTGGGCAGGCCAGGGAGGGTTGGAGGGAAGGAAGAAGGGAGGGAGGACCGAGCAGCTACCTCTAAATCAATTTCTGTTTGTGAACATGAAACATTTGCATTCACTTTGGCTTTGGCCAACACCACCAGCCAGTATCAGTGCCACAAGTATATGTGAGCTGAACGTCTCACATGTGGGACAGATGGCTAACCCATCACAATGCACTCAATTCCGAAATAAGTGAATCGCGGCTTAGGCTTCCCCATCCAAACAGTAACTAAATTTAATTTTTTTGCAATCAGTGGCATATGTTTGCATCTGCTTACAATATGACTTGGGCCAAATCTCATCTGGCCATGGCATCCTGAGTGCTAAGGCGATGCAATTCGAACCGGGGAGGTGGGAGGGAGGGGAGGACAGGTTAACTAATACAAGATATACGCTGCTTTTTTGGTCTCTTGGATATCTACCATGTTTGTGGTAGAGGTAAGAGTGGCTGACCAGCTAGAGGCTCTTCTCTGTTGTTTTTCTAATATGTTTAAACCTGCCCCGTGTCATGATAATGATGATGATGATGATGATGATGATGATGATAGTAGCAGCAGTAACAAGCTGAGTGGGCCACACATTTAATTTTCTACCGCATCTTAAAGGGATTGGTTTCATCCGTTGGCCTCACTATATTCACCCAATCCAACATTCAAACACGTATGGAGTGCTTGTTATGTGCCAGGCACTGTGGTAGGCATGGGGCAATAACAGAGGATTCCTTTCAGGTTCATAGTCTGGTAGGGAGGTGGGCACATAGCAAAATAATTACAGTGATGGAATGCTTGCTTTCTAATAAAAGCATGAGTCCAGCCCTAGAAGGAACATAAAGAAAAAAAAAATTAACTTCTCTGGAAGTCAAGGAAGGTACTTGTGCATCACTGAGGTGAGACATGGAAGTATATATGTAGAAAAAGAAGGTAGAAAGATAGGACATTTGAGTCACACAAAATAGTTGTGCCAGAGAAGCAAGTAAAAACAGGATCTGGAGCCATGCTGCCCAACATATGGCTATTTAAATTTCAGTGTAAACTAATTAAAATCTAAAATGGGTTTTTTTTTTTCAGTTATACTAGCTGTACTTCAAATGCTCCATAGTCCTGTATGGCTAGTGGCTACTTTATCGGACAATGCAGTTACAGAACACTTCCATCACTACAGAATATTCTATTGGACAGTGCTGACTCAGGGATGCAGACTTCTGAGAAGTGACAAGCTATGAGGTTTGAAATGCACCAAGGGACCTGATCCTCTGGATCCTGACAAACCACTCAAAGAAATGCAGGCTTTGGCTCCATATTTAAGAAGCCACACATTCATTTAAGTGGCAGAATAAGTAGTGTGGGTAGAGGAAAAGAGGAAACAGGTGACTTGATGAGACTTGTGTTTTGGAAAGAATTTCATTGAGGCCACAGTGTAGATGGCACACATACACACTCACACGCACTCACACAGCGATACTGCACATACATGTTTACCACCAGATATGTTGTTTTCCACTTCTATTTTCAGTAACAACCACAATAATAATGATGATGATTAACACTTATGGAATGCTTCTTGTGGACCAGGCACCGCCCCAAATGCTGCCCATGTATTAATGCATAAAGATCAACAGGTAAAAGGGTGTCCTAGAAAACCATGTTGACATCTACACATCAGTATTTCCAATTAATCCTTCATTTATACTGTTTTTATGGAACTAGAAATAAAAGAACTGTGAGTAGAAATAATTACAGACAAACACACAGACAGGTTGAATCAATGATGTAATTCATCCTGGCAACCAAACCTAAGCCTTAAGCAGCCTATCTTGGAACTTGGGGCTGAGTTGACTGTTGATTGTGCTTGTTACACACATCTGCAAATAGATAATATGGCATTCATGGAAGTGCCAATAAAAATCTCTTGAGTTGTGTTAAGAGGAACTTCTCTACCTAGAGCATTCGACTGCAAGCCCTGATGGAAACTGTTCATATTGAAAACCCACAGTGCGAAACTATAAGAAAGGGAGGCAACAATTATAAGCAATCAGGAGCAGTGAATTCTCCAGTGACCTGCATTTCACTTAAATGGTGAATTGAGGTGGCTGGATGTCTGGCCAAATCTCAGCTTTCCTTATTTTCTTGGGTAGGGTATTTTGCTCACCATCCTAATCACTTAAAGTCACACTGTGCTTCACAGTAAGCAAGTGAAATATGCTTTCTTCTTTAATGGCCAACATTTGGTCCAGGTTCTGAAAGAACAAAACATAGAGGCCCGGCCTGATATGGTTTGGACCCTGGAGCTCCTTCCAAACTAGACTCTTAAGTCCTTATCACTTTCTTGTAATTCACATGAGTGGATCATCTAAAAAAAGAACTAATTGAATGTCTACTGAATTCTGACATTCAAAGTTTTAAAAATCTAGTTAAAAGAGACAACATATACATATAGAAAATAGTATGACAAATATTAAAAAGCAACAAATAGTCAATATTTAAAATAATATGTTCTCAACTGAATCCTTGAGTGCTACAGAGATTTTAGAAATTAGGATAAAGCATGAGCATAATGATATGGGGTGCAGGAAGGAAGACTACCTGAAAGACTGGTTGTGAAAATGTGTAAAGGAAACTTCACTTCAAATCAAGCTGGGAAGTCCTGAAGGGGTGGCTCTCTTACACCACTACCTGCCACCATTCACAAGCTCCAACTGGAATAAGCTTATCCTATGTACCCTAGTAGGAGAAAGAAAGATTTTCTTCTTGCCCAGCAACAGCCCAGCCAATGACAAACTGCTACACTCAGCCAATGAGAAGCCACCACCACTCTTGTTCTTCTCTAATGGACTTGAATTCTAAACAGTCCCTCCCAGCTCCCCCCTTTTCTTTACCAAAGAATGCTCCTCTCCTTCATTTTCTGGACTTGCCTATGGTTCACCAGTCTGCATTTCCTGAATTGACCTTTGCTCTTCCTGAATAAATTCATTTTGCTGATAAAATAACTGGCCATTTTATTCTTAAGATTAACATTATATGATGTCCGAAATGGGATCCAAAGGAAATGAACCCCTGAGGAACCAATGACCCATGGACTCGAGTGCAGTACCCACTTAAGCTCATTGCACTCTCTGTTTCCTTGAGTTCTCTTTTCCCTTTCCATTTGGTAGGTCTCCTCTTGGAGACTTCCCCTTCCTTTGGTTGAGCTCTCCAACTTTATCTGGATCTTTTTTTGTTTCTATGAAGCTTCTCGGTAAGCCACCCATCCTGTTCAAAATGAGGGAAACACCTGATTTCTGGTGTTTTAGAATAGCTGTTGGAAAACAGGGTCACTCATATTTAAGATGTTTTAGGGAGTCCGATAGATTCCACCTGGTCCTTAGAACAAGATCTTGTATGGGGTGCCTGGGTGGCTCAGTCGGTTACGTGGCCAACTTCGGCTCAGGTCATGATCTCATGGTTCCTGAGTTCGAGCCCCGCATCGGGCTCTGTGCTAACAGCTCAGAGCCTGGAGTCTGCTTCAGATTCTGTGTCTCCTTCTCTCTCTGCCCCTCCCCAACTTGTGCTCTGTCTCTCTATGTCTCTCAAAAAATAAATAGATGTAAAAAAAAAAAAAAAAAAAAAAAAAGAACAAGGTCTTGTGCTATTCTGGAAAACTGGGTGAACTTGTGGATAATTTGTAACTCTAATGGCCATTCTGGGGAAGCTTTGACCTATATAAATCTATCTTAAAAAACACCTTAGAAGAGAAGATCCCAAACATCTCAGAGACAATGGAATGCATTTTTTGATTCGTATGCAGAAGCTTTAAAGACAAAATGACTTCAAAAACAGCTCCAAAAGGATTCTTACAGCATAAAAATAAAAATATTTAGCAAATTACTTTGGCCATCTGAGCAGGTGACCATAACAGCTCATCTTCCAGAAACACAATTTGGACCCAACTATTCTTTTGAGTTTTGTACCTGAGCATGGCTAACATTTTTTTTTTAACTACACCAATAAGATCTTTGTCTGTTTATGCATGTCTATGAATGTCTATGATATATTTCTACCTCCAGAAGGTATTGCCAAAATTAATTTGTAAAGAGCTCTATTTAATTGGTGTAAGGAAAAAATAAGCACTTATATAAACTAAGTAAACTAACCCAAATGTTTTCAAGTTTATGTGATCTGGGATAATCTATGATAATAAAAGCTAGTTTAAGTTTGTTGGTTTAATACAGGCATGTCTTAAAGTTATCAACGTTGAATAGAATGCAAACATACCACTCTTATTCTACATGGGCTTATTAGTCAAATACGTTCATGTTATCTCTATCATAAAATTTGTCAGCAAGAGCATTCACTTGAGATGATGACTGACTCTCTCGAACTTCTCATAAAGTTTGTGTGAGTAAGCTAAACCTAATTGTCTGGAACAAAATTATTTAGAGATATGAATTGAAATGGGATAGTTTTTAAGTGCAATAATTATGCTCTATGGTAGGTGTGCTTAAAAAATTAGTTTCTTTAAATTTTTTTTTTGGTAACTCACAACTTTAGAGTTTTGCTAAGTAAAACCAAATGAATGAATTTCATTGAATATCTGAATCATTTTCTAAACAAGATAAAATACTAAATCATTAATTTCTGAACATAAGTTTATCCACTTTTGGTTTCTCATGTTTAGTAAACATGTTTTATGTCACAGTCACACTGGGAGAATGTTCAATGAGAAAGAACACATTTTTAGAAATTATAAAATGTATTTCTAAATTTCCTAGTCCATAATTGCTTGCTTATTAGTTTTTGTTTTTGTTTTTTTTTTTTTTTTTGCTGGCAATTAAGGACTCTAAGGGTTAAGAATTCTAAATAATATATATAAAATAAAAATACTAAAAATAATAAGGGTCAAAGAAAATCATTGTATATGTTCAAGCAAGCAAGGAAAACACAATATGTGTTTTTTGTTTGAAAAAAAAAAAGATGGTATGAGGAATGGAAATGTATTTTGTTGAGGGAAATGAAAGTGACTTTTTCCTGAAGTAAAGATGGTTATTTTGGAAAGAGAAAAAGAAAAGGGATAAACTAAAATGGACACAGGAAGCTGTAGGTTCGTGGGACATTAATTTTATATGTAATCAAGCTGGCTATGATTGGGATGACTTTATTTTAAAATAAGTTTAACTATCAAAAGTACACTGGCACAAAATTAGAATTTGTTTTTATTTCTGCTGAAAGGACAAAATTTTCTTAGCGTATGGGTCTGATCTTAATAAGAAATTGTAAAAAAAAAAATGCTTCTTCACCTGTAATGTAATCTGCCTCAGAAACAGACATTCTGTGATTTGTCTTTGATGACTTAGAAAAGCTGAGACTTCTTTCCTCAAAAAGAGCCAAACTTTTTGCAGCCATGGAATCTTCTATGTATGTCCTTGAAATGTTTTTGTCACTTTGGTTAAATAGATAATTAAGTATTGTTTCATAGTTTTCTGTGATCCTATTTAGCCAAGTGTCCAAACCTTTGACATTCTGTCAAACTTCCCCCAGTAAAATTTTAAATGAAGTCTTTTGACTCAAGGCAGCTATTAAAATTTCCAGAAGGTACCTGGAACATCTCAAATGATTTGTTTTCTCTTCTTAAAGAAGAGAGATGTTACACTCATTAGGCTTATTTGATATGCTGAATAACGTGGGTAGCATTTGTCAAATAAGAATACTAAGCCATTTTTACTTTGTATTTGTATAGATGTACATCAATGAAAGTGTTCCAAAAATTATGTGAAATTTCTAAAATTCTGCTGTGTCCTGGTATAATGTTATCAGTCCTAATTTTAAAATGTACATCACAAAAATAACCAAATTTACTTGTCAATTATATCATAATGAACTTTGATCAGATCTCTAACCAATGCTATTTTTAAGATTTTTACCATTTATGAACATTTATCATTTGTTGTTTTAAGTGCTTCATGTTCAAAAAGAGTCATGAAAAAGACTTTGACAAGTACTCTAAAAATACAGGTTTTGATAAATTGAAGATCAGAACACTGAACTGGGTAAGAATTGCTAAAACTAATAGAAAACAGATTGCTTTAATGTTCTGTTTTTCCAGATTTAAAGGATCTCTTTTTCTCTTCTCCTTTAAGCTCTCTAACTTGAAGCAATTTGATAAAGTATATCTTTAGGACAAAGGGTGAAGCATTTATCTTCTTCTCCCTACCTGATCCCTCCAGAATTCTGAAACTCTTATTAAATATTCTTACTTTCCATGGCAATATGTGCACTTGCATAAGATCAATGAGAATATGTTCTTCTTGTGGTAGGACACCCAATGCACCTAGCCCCTACTTCCTTTGATTCACAGCTGATAGAAGAGCTATACTTCAATTTTGCAAAAGCCTAATCAAATCCATAGAGAATAATCATACTTTGGTAGGACAATCTTCCATAATTCACTCCTGGGAGATGAAAGCATCAGATGTCATAATCTGCAGCCCAGAGATCTCATCTATTAGAAAAGATATCTCCAGGAAGGTTTTCTTCAACCCTGTTGGAAAGGTTCCTATCAAGTACTGTGTTGACAACCCTTGTGTTGTCAAACTTTACATCTAGAAACAACCAAATGAGCAAACCCAACTGGATCCACACACCAACAGGTGACCTAAAAGTAAAGATTTCTAGGGGTGCCTGGCTGGGTCAGTTGGTGCAGCATGCAACTCTTGATATTGGTTCAAGCCCACAATGGGTGTAGAGGTTACTTTAAAAGAAAATCTTTTAAAAAATGAAATACAAAAATAAAAGTAAAGATTTATAGGAATCGAAACAGGTGGCACTGGAAGGAGACAGCTTGGCCAAGATGTCCAGACTAGCCTGTGTACCTGTTTCTTGCTACTGCTTCTTACCTTCTCTTCTCCCTCTTTCTCTTGGAAAGACATGCTCTAATCTGAATTTCTCAATCCCCTGCAAAGGGGAAAACCTTTCTTACTGTTGAATCTGTCACCAAAATCTCCAATCTGTTCATGATGCTGGAAATCCCCTGGTTTGCCTGTAACCAATTTTTTAGTCTCAAATGCCACCATTGATTATATCCACAACGTTATGGGTGTTACTTATCAGGTTAGGCTATTAGAACCACGTGTTCCCAGGGGCGCCTGGGTGGCTCAGTCGGTTAAGCGGCTGACTTCGGCTCAGGTCACGATCTCGTGGTCCGTGAGTTCGAGCCCCGCGTCGGGCTCTGGGCTGATGGCTCAGAGCCTGGAGCCTGCTTCCGATTCTGTGTCTCCTGCTCTCTCTGACCCTCCCCCGTTCATGCTCTGTCTCTCTCTGTCTCAAAAATAAATAAACGTTAAAAAAAAAAAAAGAACCACATGTTCCCATACTTTGCTTCAACCTTCCTCCAACCATAACCATACTAATTCAGCTGAACACCCCTAGCTTTGACAATTTTACAACCTTTGCCTTCCCTCTACACATACTTTTCCCTATCCATATATGATCTGTTCCCCTGCACTCAACAGAAATACAAAGGGGCTAATTCCTCTTTGTAATGCTTTTAAGGAAAGACCTCCTCAGGATGGGAAAGACTCCTTCAGAATGTCATCCCAATTCCTCTGATACGCAGCTTGAAAACATCAATCTGGAAATTCCAGCTAATGGACCTATCAATAACAAGACCTTAGCAGAAGTCCTCTGTACTCCACCTGGTTTCATGTTTGTCCATGGTAGACAGCATTTCTCATGGACATATGAATGTTTAGACAGCCACTGAACTGGAGGTCAGTGCTTATTGGGACATTTAACCATCCCTGTCAACATACATAATAAGTCAGAAGCTTCCCATTGGTCTACACCACTGAACTTCCATGGCTACTTTAAACAGGAACTTCCAGGAGGTACATGTGACTCTGGGTTCGCCTCCATAGGGAAAGCCAGTTGGTTTCCTCAGCCAAAGTAGTAGCAGCCCAACAGCAATCACTTGACTCATTGGCCAAAGTAGTTCTGATCAATTATGTAGCCCTTGATTACCTACTTGCCGAACAAGGAGGCATTTGTGCAATAGGAAATGTCACTTGTTGCATATGGATAAATGCATCTGGAGAGGTAGAAATTCAATTCTACAATAACAGGGTACGAGCCCATTGGTTACGACAAACTTTAGCTAATGACCCCTGGTTATTTGCCCTATATACCTGGATACCTTCAGGTTTTTGCTCCTGGTTCAGAACCATAAAACAGACTGGATTTCTCATGTTACTTTTAATTCTACTTTGCATAATTATTTTTAATTCTTTTTATCTGCTCCCTGTCAAACCTTTGTAGAAATGGCCTACTCAGTAGGGTGATGCTAACTGTGCACTTCAAAATGATCTCCAATGCTTACAATCTTGATAAGATATAGACTTTTTTTTTTTTTTTTGAGAGAGAGAGAGAGAAAGCGCATGCTGGTGCAAGCAGAGGACAAAGAGAGTGAGAGGGAGAGAGAGAATCCCAAGCAGGCTCCACACCAAGCACAGAGCCCCATGTGGGGCTTGATCTCACAACTGTGAGATCATGACCTGAGCTGAAATAAAGAGTCAGAAGGTCAACTGACTGAGCCACCCAGGCACCCCACAAAATATATGCTTTAGATGAAAATTGCTCAAGTGTCCTCCCTCCTACTGTTCCTTGTTACTCAAATATGGCTTCAGCAGTTTTCAATCTGTGCACTTTCCCTCAGACATAGGATATAACAGGATAGGTCCTTCCTGGCACTGAGGAACAAAACCACTAAAGGCAGAAAACCTAACTCTTGATGGGCAATGCTTTTGAGGAAAGAAAAGATCTTGATCTAAAGGGGAAATGTGAAAATGTGTTAAGGAAAATTTCACTTAAAATTGAGTCTGGAAGCCCTGAAGGGGGAGCTCTCACGTACTACCACTCAGGGCCTTCTGCAGCTCCAGCAGGAGGAAATGGACCTCCTTTCTCCAAGGAAAAGAAGCTTACCCTTTACATGCCCTAGCAGGAGGAAGAAAGATTTTCTCCTTGCCCCGTAACAGCTCGGCCAATGACAAACAGCCACACTCGACCAATGAAAAGACGTCACCACCTTGAATTTTTGTTCTTCAATGGACTTTCATTTTAAACAGCCACTTCCAACTCCTCCTTTTTCTTTATAAAAGAATGTTCCCCTCCTTCGTTTTTCTGGACTTACCTATGGTTCACCACAGTCTGCATGTCCTGAACTGCAATTCCTCTGCCATTCCCAAATCAATACATTTTTGCTGATACAGTGACTGGTTATTTTATTTTTAAGGCTAACAATTGTAAATCAGGTTAAAGGAAATACTGAGGAACTAAGCATATTGTAGGTTTGGATATTTATAATGGGTCACAATGAATTCTTTCTGATTTATTTTATAATAAAACCACAATCAAAGGTTTTAAAAATCTGAAAAGAAATAAGAGATAAAATATATTAAAGCTAGGACTGGTTCATAAGTCGTTTTGAAAGAAAGAGAGTAAAAAGCACATTGGAAAAATTACATGTACTAACATCTCACAACAAAAAAGAGAACTTTACACATTGTACTTTCCTTATAAATTCTTAAAACTCTGCTATTTACAATTTCTAATATAATTAATGGGGTGTTTATAATGCTTAATGCTGAAAATCCTCCGATCTAACTAATTTTTAAAATGAATTATTCCACTTAATAAGAAAAAAATCCTTTTGATTTTTACCCACATGCTACAGTTCTCCAACTATTCCATATTTTCAGCTATTATCCCTTTCTCACAAAGAGCCCACTTAATAATGTTCACTCTAACAACCTCATTTATTTTCCAGAAAATTAACTCAGTTTCAACCCTGATTAATGATTTCATCTAAATGAATCAAATTAAAAATTGAAAATTATATTTCAAAAGCCAAAGAAAAAAAAATTGACCATTTCCAGTTAACAAATGATCCTTTCAAATATTAAAAGATGACCATGAAGGGTGCGTGATAGTAATGAAATCTGGCTCAGGCCTGCTGCTTATCTGAGTTCATGGAGGAGAATTAAAGAAAGAAAGAAAAAAGAAAGAGAGAAAGAAAGGAAAAGGGTACCCTATGCATTTTTTAACACTAAAATCTCTTGGGATACCAAACTGACTTCCACTTCGGCTTTTCCTGTCATCAGTGTACCAAAATAATATGAGCATTTCCTTGTTAATTAAACCGGGTTGGGCTGGAGACACCCCCTCAGCACTAGAGGGGTTAGGAAAGCACACACACACTAATAGCCCCTGTGAATAAAACCTAACCCATGAAATACTGCTTCATGCTCCCATGTCCTTTCACGAGGCAGGAGCAGTCCATAAGGAAAATAAGCCACCAATTAGGGAAGAACTTCTTTCCTGATCTTTATTTTCAAAAATTCACTTCTGGCTAAGGTTTGGGGGTTGGGAGGGATGAACAAGCAAAGCACAGAGGATATTCAGAGCAGTGAAACTATGCGGTATGATGCAATGATGGTGGACGTGGTTAATCATACATTTGTCAGGACCCATAGAACATCTACGGTGAACCTCTAGGTACACTAGGAACTCCGGGGGATAATGCTGAGTCAGTGTAGGATCAGGGGTAACAAATGTCACACGAGGGTGCAGGATGTCCATAAGCAGGGGATGGTGTGTGTGCTTGGGGAGGGTGGGGGCGGGGGTATATGGGAACTCTGTGCTTTCCACTCAGTTTTGCTGTGAATCTAAAACTACTTTTAAAAGGGGCGCCTGGGTTAAGCGGCTACCCTTGATTTCGGCTCAGGTCGTGATCTCCCATGTGTGAGTTGGAGCCCCGGGTATGTCTCTGAGCTGATCGGGCAGAGCCTGCTTGGTATTCTCTCTCTCTCTCTCTCTCTCTCTCTCTCGGCCAATCCCACACTCTCTCTGTCTCTCTCAAATAAATTTTAAAAATAAATAAATAAATAATCTTAAAAAAATAAATTCAATTACAAAGAAAAAATAATCCTTCCCACCCCCACACCCCACTTTTGAGGTCCACAGGATTTCTGCATTCATCCCAAATCTTATAAAAGAAATTTAGAATAAAGGATCTAGATTTTCACTACCTCTCCTCGGTTGGTTCAATTTTTTAAACTTCTGTATGTACAAGAGTAAGGGACTCGGAAGGACCGGCCTTGCAACAGGTCTCAGAAAGTGTAACGGAGACTTTGCACACAGGCTGCATCCCGTTTCCTCCGTAGACAGATGGACCCCAAGCTTTCCCTCCCGGGCACAGACTGTTCAACATAACACAGTATCTCCAATGAGGAGGGCGAAAAGGCGGCTGGTGCATTCTGCCCAAGTTGTTCTCTGGGATGCGTTTCTCCTGGGCCCAGACTGCTAGGGGCATTGCGCAGAGCCCCAGAGGGGTCAGCATTGCAGCTGCGGGAGTGGAGGGCACCCCCCTCAGCCCAGCTCCAGCCCGGACCCCGCAGGGGCAGCTGCATGTTGAAGCCCGGCAAGGACCGCTGGCTTGCAGCCAGGGCTCGGGGTGCCGCCCCGGGGCCCCCCTCAGCGGGCTCCCCGGGACTGCCTCAGAACCACCGTGGGGGGCTGTGTGCGGCCAAGAGCCAATGTCAGAGTCAGAGGCAACACAGGGCACCGGCCATGGGGAAGGAGGGAGGCTCCCGGACAACCAGACACTGTAAGGAACACCCCTTGTGTGTGACGGGCAAACAACTGAGAATATATATTTTTTACAACATGTACTACCCAGTGTGAATCATGAGCCGTTTGGGTCTGCCAGAAAAACACAGCTTCAAAGCGAAGCAGCAAGGGGGTGCACCTTTACTCAGGGCAGGGATGTGGGGAGTCTGGGATTTCTACGTTTGCTGCAAGTAAGCTCTCCTCGGTTGCTTTCTCTTCAGTGGCCTGTTTCCCACATCCCTTGTAACTGTTGTGCCCACACCCTGCTTGCCCACAGGTTGGAAGAGATTTCATTAATCAAGACAGGAGGTAGACATGATTAGCTACAATTTACAAGGGGAAATAAAGACACAGGGAGAGATAACTTCCGTCAAAACAAAACAAAACAAGACAAGACAAAAAGTATCATGTTATAGTGCTCCCTAACTTGTATTAATCTGCCAGGCTTTCTATAGCACACCTCATAAAATCATAGACTTGTTCAAGAGTACCTTATATTACTTTAAAAACTGAAGTCCATTCAAAGCCCTTACAACTGAAGTGAGTTTTTTGTTTTGTTTTTCAATTTTTTTTAACATTTATTTATTTTTGAGAGACAGAGCATGAGTGGGGGAGGGGCAGAGAGAGAGGGAGACCCAGAATCCGAACCAGGCTCCAGGCTCCGAGCTGACAGCACAGAGTCCGATGCAGGGCTCGAACTCACCAACTGTGAGATCATGACCTGAGCCGAAGTCGGACGCTCAACTGACTGAGCCATCCAGGTGCCTCACAGCTGGAGTGAACTTTGGGGAGACTTATTAAAATGCCTCTAAAGCAAATACATAAATGAGGGTTCAAAATGGTAGAATGACTTGTCTAAGGCCACATAGCTAGTAAGATAAATATATAGGAAAATGTCTCAATAACTCCTGGCCTTTCTATGTCCTGCTTAAATTCCTGGTGCTTTCAAAGATAGTAATTGTTTAACACACAGTTAAGGCTCTTATCCACATTAGCACAGAAAGCGCTGGCCTGAATGAGCCTTTGACATCTGCAGGGATTTTGTAATGATCAGTGGGGAGAATGAGAGGACCTGGCCCTGCTGTACATATAATTCCTCTCCCGTTACATTTACCCGAGGAGGCTACACCCTCACAGACCCTATCTTGTCATGAGCTTGACGAGACTTTGTGACCATTTCAGGTACTACAAGCTTTTGATGCGAAATGTAATGCAAAAAATAAACTTTTGCTTGTGAAAGCAAACATTCTTCAATACCAAATACAATCTGTTTCTTTGTACTTTTCAAACAATAAGGCTGGGATAAGAAAATCAGAACTAGTGCCAACTGTAACAGGTGCTAATAAAATTTTTCCATGAATCACTGTGTTGGTATAATCCCTATTCTGACCTGGAACACTTTGGCCATTTCAAGGCCAAGACTCCCTGGATTATCTATTCCAGGCTAAATGTTCCCAAGTGGATCTCTGACTCCATGTACTAGAGAGAAGTTCTGTAGGGATTATTCTAGAATTGCCTAAGAATGTCTCTGACATACAATCTAGATGAACCACGTTTTCAAAATTGTGATTCAGCGAATTACCTAGCCAAGCAACATCTTCACAGCTTCACAGAACAATAAGATGATTTTCCTCGTGTTCAAGATTCAGAAAATAAATGTAAACTCACTATAAATTAATTTAGTCTTTAAATTAATACCTGATCGATAATCCAACATTGTTTTCATTGCCTACATTGCCTATAAGACAAAATAATTTTTCGGCTGTATCATAACTTAGTGTAAACAATATCTATGCAGCAGAAAGGAAATAATAGGTGGAAATACTATTTACTCTTGTGGCCATAGACAGCAAAATATGATAACAAAGATCCCAAAGCATTGTCTTCTTAGTTGAATTACTGAAGTTAACTGCTCTCTCTACCGATCACAATGATCACATTAATTTTCTTGTTTTTACATTTTATATTACCTCAAACCTCATTTCAATCATTAAAATGTGCTGAGTGACATTTTAAAGGAAATCTATGTAGTCCTTAAATATCATTTAATTTTCATTATTTTTTCCTCTTGTTCCTTTTTAACACTAAATCTTTTGCTTACTTTAAAATATAAACTCAAAACCCACATTCTACCCAAAGTTTTTCAAAATTCATTTTATTCATCTATTCTCCACCAGACTGACACGATCCATGAATCAACCCTAATGTCACTGAAGTAGCATGCAAATATTTGCTATAACTTTATTTACCTACCTACTTTATATGGTTTGACTACTGGCTGGATGAAGATAGATTTCTATTTAATCCTCACCATAAAAAGACACTATTGAATGCTAAGGAGCCTGTGAATATTCCACAACAGACCATCCACTGCAGCAAACCAGCTTAAGTAACAGACGTACGAAAGATAAAAAAAAAACAAACACGGAGGCTCATTGATCTCGGTATTCAAATGATTGTATAAAGCTCTGGTACTTCCAGTAAAGAAAACAGAAAAACTATCAAAATGTATGCCGTAACACCCTAGCTACACGTTCTGGGCACCCAGGGAGGAAATGAGGTTAAAAGAAATAATGTATATAAAATTATGAGACTGTTGTTTCACCTTTAACAGAGACCAGACAGGAAAATGGAAACCGCCCCAGGCCTCTCAACAGGGAGAATTTAATATGAGAAACTGCTTCAAAGGGTGTGGGAGAACTACAGGAGCAAAAAGGAAACAGGGGCAATAACTGCAACTGCGGCTTCTAGAAGTTGTGGGAGCAAAAGGAAGGGTCCAGGGCTTTGAAAATCTGGAAGCCCAATGAAGAGACACTGCTGGCTGAGACTCAGACCTCTGAGCAGCAGAAGCCAGTGGCTAGTGCTGGGTTTTCCGAGGGGCACTATGGGGCTTGGTCTGGAGTGCCAGAAAGAGCTAGAAACTGTGCCAACTGCTGATGCCAGGGCAAAGGGTCTCTAGACGGGGTGGCTCTGTCAGGAACAAGTCAACAGGAAGCCAACATAAAGATCAAATTTCTTCTCCCTCCTCCTGCCGGGAGTCCCAGCCCCCGCATCACAAAAAGGGTGGGTTTAGAGCTGAGAAACAATAGCTTGATAAAGCGCACCAGGCTTAAGAGGGCTTTCATAACTGGGTCGTCAACTTCATCTCTAAGAAACCGTAACCTTTCTATAAAAGTGCATCCTATGGCATTAGAAAGGGATTGGGTCACTTTCATGAGCCAATAATCTGTTGCTAATACCTCGTGTTCACCCCCCAAACTCCCACGTTTTACATTCTTTTCCATGGCCTGTGTCACCTAAAATATTTATCTGTTGCTCCTTGTTCTAAAAGTTTGTTCTTGACCTTTTAACCTTATAAAGACAAATTATATAATTGTTTGTCGCCAAATACACAGTAGTATTTTTGTGCAGGATGAATACGTCTTTGGAATATATTGAAACCCTAGCCCTGTGGCCTTGGGGCTGCTTTGGCTTGTGACCAGGTGGACAGGTGGATGGAAGGGGGAGGGGGGCATGCCTGTATGTGAGGGGCGGATGAGTATGTGTGTACAATGAGGCTGCAATTGTAAAGAGAAGCACAGCACAAAAAGTAGGCCAAAAAAATGTAACTAAGACACAGCTCAAACCAGAACTTGACAAAGGAGTCACATGGCTTTTTTTTTGGCGGGGGGGGGGGGGGGGCATTAGTGTTTTTGGTCAGTTCCTCAATGTTATATGAAAACAGAACCATGGCCTGTGAACCAATTTACTAAACAAATAGCAGCTGTAGTAAAACATCTGTTTGGGAAAGAGGAAATATAAACTCATAAAATTAAATGAAGGCAATGCGATCTGTACTTTCACAAATATGTGAATGTGAGACATATGGAGCAGTTCGCAAGAGATGATCAATCATTCTATTAAAAAACAAAGTGTGAAACAGGTAACATTATGATCTTCATACAACATGAGAGCCAGTATCTGAATACAATTTCAGAAAACGGTATGTGACTATTTCTCGACTATGAGAGTAGCTATTAACACCTTCCTTGAAAAAGAAATTTTAAAAATAAAAAACAGGATTATCTCTAAAAATAAATGTGTGTGTCTACACTGTCACCAATAGTACAACGGTGGAATTTAATTATACGAGGCTACATAAATTAATAACAAGAGGCAAGAAAAATCGTAGGTAGCATTTGGGAACGACACACACCATATCACACACAGACCTGCCCTACAATTTGTTAGAGTCAAAGTGATTTGCCTTCTGAGATCGATCATTAGAAGATCTGTAATAACGGGGTGCTTGGGTGGCTCAGTCGGTTGGGCATCCGACTTCCGCTCAGGTCATGAACTCGCGGTTTGTGAATTTGGGTCCCACGTCAAGCTCTGTGCTGACAGCTCAGAGCCTGGAGCCTGCTTCGGATACTGTGTTTCCCTCTCTCTCTGTTCCTCGCCAGCTCCCACTCTCTCTCTCTGTCTCTCTCTCTCTCTCTCAAAATTAAGATTGAAAAAATTAAAGAAAAAAGATCTCTAATAAAAATTTCAACGAAACTATGAAAGAGAAAAGCAAACAAAAGACTAGGTTTCATCCCTATGCATCCAGGAAAGAAAAGCAAAATCGTGAAAGAGAGCTTAAATTAAAACAAAACAAAAAATACTCCTGAAGAAGCCGCTGCTATCTTCATAGTAACAGGAGAGCTGATTTCTTTCTTTGTTTGCAGTACTTTTGCTGCCCTGCTCTCCTTGCTCTTTGATTCACAGAGTTTCAGTTAAAACCAAAGAAAGACATAATACATCCCAAAACAAAATCACGTCGCTAGTAGAAAGCAAATCTGGGCGCAATAATAAATGTCAGAGCTGTAAAAGCAAAGGCAGCGGCTAGGTTCCTTTTTTTTATTATTATTTTTTCCCCCCTCTCCATACTTAAAAGTGAAATACCTAGCTGTTATCTTGGTGTCTGCAGAGCCTCCCCATTGTAGATTCAATAATACAAGAGGCTTCTTATCAGCAGCTGGGGTGACTGATTGGAGCTGTGATATGTTTAGACAATGCACTGTATTTAACTGAATTTACAGATGCCCCAACTCAGACGTGGTAGTAAACGCCAGAGACTAATAGGAAATTAAACATGTACAATGGACTAACTCCATTTGCTCTCACACAGTGTAATGTGTTTAGTTAACTTACTCATAGTCACACTTTATCTTTTTCTCTATGGATTCCCTGGGATATGTTTCAAATTGGCCAGAGATTAAATCTTCTTTTCAATTTTTTGTTACTATTTTATTGCCGCTTTCCCTTATTATTGGCCACTCTTTCTCTTGCAGAGATAAGCTAAACAAGATGACCCTCCATACGCCACCCCCCCAACCCAATTATCAGATAGTCAGCAAAGAATGCAAGGGTACAGGATTCCATAATATTAATATTAATATAACATGAGAGGAACAAAAATCAGTCACTTATTTGAAAGCAATGGTGTATTTAACTCATTTGAAATTTAAATGTGAATTTTAATGTACCTGGTATGTAACACATACATACATACAGAGAGACAGTGCGGGAGCAGCACGCGTAGGTCAGTTTGAGAATTAACTCTTCATTGTTTCCTATATTTGCTCACAAAACCAGCTGCAAGGAGACATGTGTCCACATAAGCGTGCAGCGTAACCGTGGAGAGGGAGAGGAAAAGATGTCACAATGCTCTAGTACTTTTCATCTGGTTAACAGAGAAAGGTAATTTATCCTCAGATAAATCCACAGATTGATCTGTAGATCGTCTTTGCGAGAGGCTGTTCACAGAGAACTCTCCCTGTGTAACAGCAAGTGAATCCATAATGGTTTTGTTGTCCTTAGGAAACTGTGAAGAATTTCTACATTCATGAGAGCATGTTACCTGGAAAGCATAAAAGGAATCTCGAGTCTGTTCTGGTCACATCCAGACTCCTGAGAGGGTTAAAGACAATTCCATCTAAATGCTGACCACATCCCCACACCTCCATGACCCCTTCCTTGAGAAAAGTGGATGGAGTCCATGTGGGGGGGGGGGGGAAGGACGGCTAAGGCTGACATCAGTACAGGCCAGACCATGGTGACCTCTGATTCGCCTGTTTACATTTATTAGGTAGACGAGCAAAACTACTTTTGCATCAGCCTAACTTATAAACTAAAAGTAAGGGAATCCAGAGCACATACCATGGTTCAGAAAGAAAGGTGAGCAAGTGGGCATTTGCGTGGAACTTCACATGCCTCAAACTCTAAAGAATGAAACCGGGCAGAAAGATGTGGCACCCAGAACCCTATGTGTACATACTCACACTTGCCGCTGAGATTTCAGCCCCTAGGCCCTACTACAGAACAGCCCCATCTTGTACACCAGAGGACCCAGCCCAGAGACAATGGTTTGAATATCACCATCAATACTGAAATAATATCACCATTAACGCTATTGCCTCAATTGCTATTTTTACTGAATACACAAATGGTTTTTATCAGAGTTTTCTGTCTAATAAGACATGAATACTTCAAACAAAACAGAAAAGAAACATGTGACTATGTTGATCCAATGAGAAGACGTGAACCTCACAGCCCTTTCAATCAACTTTTTAATTGGCTTTTTTAAAAAGCAAGGATAGCGCTAAGGAAAAACACTGAAGCACACATAACCACACAATACTACTAATACACAAAATGTATATAATTAGTCATCCCAAAGCATTATCCGCCTCCACCCTCAGATCAAAATTCTACTCCGTGGAAAGAACAGAGGGACATGATATCAAGAAGCACTAATGTCATTTGAAAATCAAGTTATAATCAAATAACCATTACTCAGTAAAATGGACTTCATAGTAATCATTTCTTTCTATAACTGAGCAGTCCAATAAATGTTACTTCTCTTAATCAGTTCTGATTGGTATTTGCTATATGAGACACAGACAAATCTTTGACCAATCTTTAATTAGTATCACTGATGAAATATTTATTCTTTTAATTTGAATTTAGAAACCCAATAAAGCCATGTTTGCATCTTTTATCAACTTAAATATTATCCTCCTTTATTACTTTTGTCATGACTGCAGACTCTGAAAATGTTCTCCCGAAACAATGTGTATTTCATACATGCACAGTTGCCCCAGTCTCATTGCTTTTAGGGCAAATATTTAATATAGGCATTCAGGTTATAAATTCATTTCAGTCCTCCTTCTGAGGGGAGCATGAAGCAGATTTTCTCTAAGTGTCAAGAGAGAAAAGGAAGATATTTTTAGACATCCTAAGACCTTCTTAGGGAATCATAGATTCACCAAATCATAACCTAATCCTCCCTGGAGCTCCCGGTATCCAATTCACAGAAACGATGGGGCTGGACAACATCACTGGGCCCTTGTGCATGGAGTGTGCCGGATATTCTAGTGCCCAGACACTGAACTCAGAAGCCAGTGTTCTATTTTTGGCTCTACAACTGATGAGCTGCCACCGTTAGCTTAACCCATCTCCCCAACTACAGACACACTTGTACAGTTTCCCAAGCCTGATGGTTCTTACTGACTGAAGCCCATTCAAAATGGGCAGAAACCACCAAGCATATTATTAAAACCTAATGAAGCAATCAGATTGCAACTTGTTCTAAGAACACCTTTGCCAATCTCCCCTAGTCCGCAGAACACTTCCGAAATAAGGATAACCAGAATAATCTAGAAACAAGAAAAGGAGGGATCATTTCTTCTGAAAGATACACAAAGAAATGACATAGATACCTTCTGTGTTGCTCAGAGGATTCTCTGGTACATGAACATCTATGAGTTTTGAATTTCCTTTCGCCTTCTCTTTTGCACCGTACAATTGCCAGTGAAAGCTCCCTCTTCGTAACAAATCTATCACAAACGCTTGTTTGTAATGTGTACGACGTTAGACGTTCATACAAGCTGTGCTTGTTAAGCTATTACAAGCACTTCATGGCACCACCTACCTCTGCTACATAAGTACTTCCGCTGTTACATTTATTCAGGAGATTATTACACACAACATCATCAACTTTCCTAGAACGTGGATCACGTCGGCTTTTGTTGACTAGTGTATACTTAAAGCCTAGCACAATGGCTGGCACATCAACATCATGTGAAGAGAACACAGACCTTTTCGCAAAGAAGCCGACACTTACTCTGTACTTGTCTCGGGAGAACCTTTGATGGAGTCACACCTTCATCTACCCGGAGAGCCCACTTCATCCTTGCCAACGGCTTCTGCAACAGAGCTCTGAACCCCCAAGTGGCCACAGTCTCTGATGCTCCTGCATTCCTACTTCTAGCCACAAATAACAAAAACAATAATCCCGGCTTCATGTTTTGGCAATATCTGTTTTATGAAAAAATACAAACACAGTATGATCCCTAACTATTTTAATCAGATTCAAGAAGACAGAATACTCTGGGGTACGATAATTAATCACAATTAAAAACCACTTTAGAAATCACAGTCTACTTTTTTCTGAAAATAATCTTAAAATTTCTTAACAATAACCCCAAAAGAGACAGGAGACACATATGTAAAAATAGCATGATTGTTGACACATTAGCTAACATGTGTGTTGTGTATGCTGGCATTTCTTGTCAAAATCTTCATTGGCTGTTAATTCTGTCAAACAAAATCTTGGCTTACAATTCATTTCGTGGTGGCTGTCAGCTTGTATTTTGCACGTTTCAGTATTATTTAAAACTACTTTTCCATATTTAATATATGATGGCTTACTGTACCTTTCCACTGGCATTTATCACCTCTCAAGAGTGATCAGTCTCCACGAAAGTGAAGTTCATTGTCACGGAAAAGCCTAGCCCTCATTTCTTTCCCTATACAGTATTTGGTACAGAGCAGCATGTACAATAGCAGGTGTGCCTTCAATTTAGAGGTCACACATTTAGCAATAGAGATAGAAGTTATTAAAATAGACTGGAAGTCTTTAAAAACATAAAGTGCCCTTAGAGTAAAGTCTAAATAATTGTACAAAAGTCAATGTTTGTATTTTCTTTTGCTCCAGGTTCCAAAATGATCCTAAAGATGCTGCCATTTCCCAAACCAGAATTCCTATTGTTGGCAGGATTTAACAATGAATTTAGAAAAATACAGAGTTCCAATATCCCCACCAACCAACTTTATCCTTGGCTGATTTCCCCATCTCTGTAATAGGTGATGTCAACTCAGCTTACGGGGTTTGAAGTCATTAACAGAATATTTAGTGGAATATTTTTTTCCCATTTGACATAGCTTCAGTGTGATCATTTAATTATTTTTTTTTTTCTTCTGAGTTATTTAACCAATGATTTGGACAGGTTCTGATAGGGGACTCTGGAGAGAGAGGCATGCTGCAGTGGAGGAAAAACATAAGTGCCTAAAGCACTGAATGGGATGCCCCCACCCCCACCTCCAGCCCCAGCTCTGCTCCTTCCTAGCTATATGACTTTGGCCAAGATACCTAAACACGCTCGAAGCCTTAGCCTCTTTATCTGTAAGGACATAAGGATAGTAGGTGCTACTAAAAATTATATATTTGTTGACAATACTGAGCACTTAGTATGTGCAAAGCAAGATCTTAGGTGCTTTACATGCATTAACTCCTTTATTCCTTACAGCAATCCATGAAGAAAAAAAAAAAAGCAAAAGAAACAGAAGCACATAGTGGCTAAGTAACTGCCCAAGTTTACTCAACCAAAAATGGCAGACCTGGGATCTGGCTATTTTATGGCCTCTGAGAAGTATAACTAAGATTATAAAAAGCATCTAAGGACAGACTTTGGCACACAGTAGGGACTCAATATAAATGGTAGGTTCTTCTCTCTCTTTCTCTCTCTGTATTGTTTGTGGTTCCTTTTCATATAAATTAACAGCCAGATTTTCTTAGAGTAGCCTGGAGGACTAATTCAGTTGGCATAACAGATCCTAGCATTGAGTCATTAGATACAAAAATCTTATAAAAGAGTAGGTAAAAATTAAGGCTACTAACAAATATAATGCACATATAAACACGCACACACTCATACAAGCATGATCACACACATACATACACAATTCAAGTGAACCTTCAAAGAATGTTCCTAGTATATCCACTGCCAATGAGTTTATCATCAATATTGATGGAACACGGACTCAGGTCCCAAACACCATGCTGGGTTTAGGGGCAGGAGGCGAGAAGGTCAGACAAGAATGAAACTTACTGTCTGCCCTCAAAGACCCAGAATCCACTGGGGGACTCTTTAACAACTCACTGTAATATATTTGGTGCTATACTAGAGGTATGTAGAAAATCCTATGGGAATGTAGAGAAAAAAAAAACAGTTAATTCTGTCTAAGGATTCAGGAAGTCTTCACAAAACAGAAGTCATTTCTTCTAGATGTGTTGAACTTCTCCAGGCAAAAATGAGGATGAGAAGGGCATTCCAGACTGAGAGACTGCACAGAGATACATAGGAATGAGGACATGCTACGTGCAGGCAATCAGGAGAAGGGCAAGGTGACTAAAACCTATGGTACCTTAAGAAGGCTAGGGAGATAAATTAGGTTCTAATTGTGAATAGCTGCCTATATAATGGCTCGGAGGGTTGGAATTCATCCTATGCGGTGCAAAAGGTGACGGGCACAGGTGGCACTGAAGACATGTAGACCAGTGGAGACAATTTCAGTCACGCAGATGACAAAGGAGAGTGACCTATACTCAAGCTGAGGGGATGCATCGAAAAAGATCAAAGGATCCTCTGTAAGTAGAATCCTCTAGGCTTAGTAACTGAAGAGATGTATGAGGTTAAGAAAAGGCTGAATCCCTGCATGTGTCCAAAGACAGTAGTTTATATACTTGATACTCTTAAGATTTACTCTTGCTCTAAAAGAAAGAAACAAAGGAAGAAGGAAGGAAGAGAGAGGGAAGGAAGGAGGGAGGGAGGGAAGGAAGGAAAGAAGGAGGAAACAAACTAATGAAGGAACGAACGAATGAATTTGCCTTGGAGGAAAAGACAGGAAAAGAGCTGTTTCAATTCTAAGGTGTCAAAAAATTGAAGCAGAAGACTAGGATCTTGGGTTACAGTGAAGGGCACGTAAAGGAGCTTGCTAGGGGCCCTTCATCACTTCCAAAAAAAAAAAAAGTGTGTTATATAGGACATAACACACTTTACACTTCCTTTCTCCACTCCTCTTTCTTCCATCTCCTCCCTCTCCTTTCCTGTGTCCCTTCCCTCTTTGTGGTCTGTCCTGGGTCCAAGCACATGAGCAGAGCTTAGCCCTACGAGGCAGGAAGAGTCTAGACCATCTGCTCTCCCCTTTCGCTCACACAGACGTAGGTGGCACAATCACTATTTCTACTCCTCAGGATCCCATTATCAAAATTCAAGTTTTTCCAAAACTGCTTTGTGGGACTTAATTTCACCTAAAAGCTCAGCGATGTTTACCTCTGAGCCAGCAGCAGTGCAGTGGAATAACTTAATAAATGGAAGTGGCAGAGACACCTTTATGTTTCCTATGCAAATACTGCTTAGAAAAGCCATTAATGGAAATTATGGAAGGTGAACGCCAAACTAAATACATGGCCCAGAATAAGCAGGATGACTCATCCGGTCTTTGGGGGCCTCCCCCTCTGCTGGTAATTTTATTAGAACCATTACCAAGTGAAGAAATTTTTAGCTTTTGGAATTGAACTGTAAATTGTTCCTGCTTTCCATGGTATCCTAAAGGAATTTCAGGGGGAATTTTTCTTTGGTTTATGGAGCAACTCCCTGTAGACTGGGGGAAGTCTTTTGGAAATTTCTAGTTTACTCTTGGGGATTTTTCCCGAAATGGATTCTTCCTTAGAAATACTTTGGTTATTAAATATATATATTGGAAATTTTCTGTGTCAAAATGTCTAGCATGCCCCCAAGTTTCTGTTTAAAGGATTCATTAAAAAAAACAAACAAACAAAACTATCAAGATTGTAGCATCTTATAATGGTGAAGTATTTCTACTAATGGCTATAAAACCTGGTACCATTGCTTTAATATCTGCACTAAGGAGTCATTCTTTTAAAAACTCCAAAACATGGAATGTGTTTTTAACTGTTGTTCCTTCCCAAATTATTTCTGGCAGCAGTGCTATAAAGTGGTTCCCTTTTATTCATAAAAATATATTATTTGTGATTCTGAGAAATACACTAAGGAATGATGTGGAAAGCACCTTAAAATGTTTGTCTGTGAGACCACTTAAATGCTCATAAAATAACTGTTTTGATGTAGCACTCATTGTGTTCAGGCTTCATGTCATTTAGTTTACTTAAAAGTGTGTGCTTCTCCATACCTCCCAACTGTAACAAAGCCATCTTTTACTGTGCATGCTGTCCTTAGAAAACTTAGGTTACATTCATAAGGCTCACCATTCACAGGAGAGGATAATAATAATAATAATAATAATAATAACAATAAAACCTTTTTACAGTCTCCTCTGTTGTTTCTCCTGCAGCCAAAATTCAAATGCTAACAACAACAAAATGTATTTAAAAGATGAGTCGATATGAATGGGTAACCGTTTTTCGTTCTCTGAGAATAGTATCTTATTATGCCTGGAAGGTTTTATTTGTTAACCTTTTAACGCAAATCAGTTTCCTTCTGCTACTTTCCCTGTTTTGCTCTGTGTTTCACCAGTCTTTTCTCGGTCTGCGACTCCGAGGAAGTCAAACACCACTCCGGGGGTCTCCATAGGGCCCACAGGGCCATGGTGTCCAGGCTGCGCTAAATCTGAAGTCCCTTCTCCCTGATCCCACACCCTGCTTTACAAAAACACACCATTTGCAGATCAAAGAGAGACGATTTATGCTTTCATCCAGCTGACGGACGATTAAATTAAAACAGATCAGCAGTGCGGTGCCTGGGCAGGTGGCTCCCACCACCACCGTGGGCCTCAGAGCGATTAAATTGTGGCGGAGATGGAGGGCCTTCCGCTCTCATTCCCGCACTTACAGATCAAACGGTGACAAATGAGATGTTACTGCTCTTGTAAAGCAAGGCTACAATCTGTCAAAATCCAACATAATTTGTGACCCTCTGTGACATCCTCTTTCTCTCTCTCTCTTTTTTTTTTGACATTTGAATACAGTGATTGTACTAGAGTCAAGCCCATTTAAGTGAATATACTCAATTCTATCTAAAGGAATACAGCCTGTTAGCTCCAACATGGTAACTGAATATATATCTGGTGAGTACTCCAGCGACCCTTTGTGTTAAGTGCATACCATTAACAATGAATTCTGATTTTTTCCAAGTTATATAATTTGATATCTTGACAGCCCAGACACTTAAAGCACTACTATTTGTTTTAAATGGCTTTATTTTATTGTTTAAATGTCAGTATCAAAATAAAGTAATGCATACAGTCATGTCAGTTCTAGTGCAGGGGAAGTGTTCCTGTTGAGAAGGGTCTTGAAAGAGTTTGTTCTAAAAATGGACTCAAAAGTCAATTGCAATGTCTCTTGGCTGAATCCTTAAATGACTCATGAAACATATTTATACTGCATTTTCTGTTTAGCTGGTGCATTTAATAAGGCACTGAAGCAGAAACAGCAAAAGAAGCATAGCATCTTAACTTACTGAAGTTGACATCGTTGCCAGGTTAAAAAAAAAAACAAAACTACAGACTATGGGAAATAATTGAGGAATGCTTGATAGAAACCACAGCCAAGATAAATGAACAGACCTCTCAGTGGGCTTTAATTGTATAATCTGCTGGATTATTATACATGGCTTGGCATTAAAGGAAGAAAATAAAAGATTCAAGAGACTGAGCATAGTTTTTAATATTTTTGCCTACCAGAATGGCAGGGAGAATTGATTCTCTCATGCCTCCACTCCATTCAGACCTGTTTGGGGTTTATGAGCCTGTCACAATTCAGAGCAGGCATTGACTTTCTACTTCAAAGTGGCTAAAGATCTTTCCCCAAAGACTTTTGTTGACCACAAACCTTTAGGCAGGGTAACGCCAACCTTTAGGGAAATCACTCTGAAATAACTGTTTACAAAGAACAAAAGTATATCTGGACTCTTTGAGCACTTTTTTTTTAGGGTTATTCTTTAAGGTTCCTGGGCATAAAATGATTTTCTACCATGTAGCTCATTCTGTGACCTAAGTACGTGTGCTCAAGTTATTCCGTTCATCCTGGTTTATTTCCTTAACTCTGGGCTTGCTTGCTCCCATTTTAAAGTAACTGTCCCATTTGATGCATGAACCCTCTTCCCTTAATGACTTTGCTTTGGAAATCCAGCTGGCTACAGAGTAGACCTCAGTTTATGGCGTTTGCAAATAATCAGCTGGGACAGAAAAGTCACCTCCCTTTTTGGTACACTGAACTGTGATATACACTAACCTCGCCTTATTATGATGGACTTTTATATCCTCCCCAAGCTTTAATGCCTGCCATCATCCTATTCTACAGAGACTATGATGCACAAGACCCGCAGACCTTGCCTGTTAAAGGCAGGGTCCCCTTCTTAGTCTGAACATATTATAGGAGTCATGCATTTGCTTTCTGTAGCTAGGAAAAGGGTTCTCACCACCATAAGAGGGATCCAGGTCTGTGGCCGCAGCTCCATTTTGTCAGAAGTTGCCAAGAAGGATGCTGTATGTGGTGGATGCTCCCAGAAGAAGGTCTACTGGGTTTGGGCTCGGCCACCGTGTGCCCACGGATATCTGAAATGTACCCACCACGGAGTTGCCTTCACCTGTGAGTGGCTTCTGCCATCGCTAAAAGCCCGTGGGGAGGTTGCAAGTGAACGGAAACTGTGCGCTCTGCTCTGAACCAGTCGGGGGATGGGCCTATAACACAGATAACGCAGGTTTGGTAATGTTCTCTTCACTACAATCCCTCCCAGGTCAAAAAGTGTCACCCGAAAAAAAAATTAGAAAGGTTAATTTTTTTCCCCTTCACTTCATCTTCCTATTTCTCTACCTTGTTTATTAATACAAATCTTGGAATCCTTTGTTGACCTGTACCGATTGTGATGCCAAATAGCAGCCATGCAGGGCAGCACTCATTAACGGGGTACTTGGCGTTGGTGGGAGTTCTGCCCGGCTCCTGGTTCCGCAAAGGCCTTTCCTGATTTTACAAGCTGCCACAAAACACAGGGCTCATCTCCTTCCCTCACTTTGCTCTCTTTTCTCTGCCCTTCCTGCTTTTGATGTAGATTCTCTACTAGACACATGGGATACAGGGCAGGTTTGTGCCTCTGCCTGTAAGCACATGGGAAGGAAGGAGGAAGGTGGCAGAAATATTATTAACTTTAAAATCTTCCCTCTACCTCCAAGATGAGAATGAATGCCCCCCAAAGATACCCTGAGACAGACACAGACAGCTTTTTCCCCATAGGAATCTCCTGTCACCTCAGGTTTTTTTCTTCTTTTTCTTCTTTTAATGGAATATAAGACTCTCATTGTATGGAGAGATCTTTTCAAATAAAGCTACTGTTCTGAGTCTGTTGAGTGACATTTTCATAATATAAAACTCACCCGATCTGTTCCTTTTCAACATTTTCAATGTTTGTTATCTGACGTCAATTATATCCTAACTTCCTTACCTCTAACAATTTCCCAGAGTTGCATGAAGATTTGGCCAGCTAAAACTCACATATTCCCATTTAACTTTCAAGCAATGGAACAGAAGTGCCCGTGAGTGGCTGATGTTAACGAAAGCAAAAGCCACTTGAGAATGCCACTAAAAGAATAGTGGCTGGAGGTTATAAATAGGTAACACTATTTATAAAGCATCAACAAAATGTTTCATGATGTGTAACATAAAGCCTAAGCAGTCATATTGTTAAAAACCTGTTCCTGTGCCTAATGTCTACATAAATAGCAGCATGAACACACTATCATGAGCTGTTTTGTTTGCCATCAAGCTAATCACAGGCACAGGAGATGAAACCTTTCCCACTAATGGCTGGTCTGCCTTAAAAAAAAAAAAAAAAAAAAAAAAGTTTGGGGGTGGGGGGCCTTAAGGTGTGAGGAAACACAGTATCACGTAGCAGAGTTCAAAAGAATCCAAATTATTTAAACATTCAGCAATGATCACATATTGTGGTCCTTAAGTTCAACAATAGCATTTTGATAACAGGAATGCTAAACTCTTGGCCTTAACCTCACCCAGCACTTGTTGCTACTGAAAGATTAATGTTATCTCTCTATTTAAGTAACCCACATATATGTCCAAAATTAGACTGTAAAGCAGAAGCCTTCTTGGCTAGAATAAAATGGTTTTTAACATCAATTTATAAATACTCTGAAAATGCAAGTCACTTTCCTTCAGCTGAATGACTAATGCATTACAAGATTTTGTGATATCCAAACCATTGAATGTCAGAAAGATTTAAGTTCAAATCAACATGCATTTATTCTATGGTATAGCAATATGGAAAGCTGATAGCATGAATATTTTACGGTAATGTTTCAATATTAAAATCCCCACATTGAGATTCTGGAGTAACATACAAATTATATTTAACCATCAAAAAATTCATTGAAGTACTTATTAGAGTATCAGTAATAATAGTCATTAAAATTTTATGATCACTTAAAAGAACACTAAATAAAGACAGTTTAGTAAATGCCCTATTTACATATTTTAACAAGACTTACATAGTAATATCAAAATCACACTGAATTTGAGAGTAAAATTAAACTTGCCCTCAGAAGAACAGATACATTATGGATCTACCCTGATACATTTGCTTGTTTTTGCAACAGTGGGGTGAGTTGCCCTAATTCATTTGCTTTGCCTTTCTGGACCAGCTGCAATATTACACAAGCTATGACCAAGGGTCGGGGGTCCAATTTATGGATTAATAACTGAATTAACTAAACAGGCTCTATAGGAATCGAGTCTGCAACCTTAGTCTCATTTTGTGCCGTGTCCGATTTTGCTCAGCTAAATGCTTACTCACGTATACCACCTAATCTCACACGTATGTAAGTCAGTAACATGTACATGACTATTCCCACATACGTATATGTGGCTTACTGTCATTTAAAATATTTTACAACATTTGTGGAAGCTGTAGTCCTTAAGCATTTTGATATAGAGAATATTTAGTTGATTTTTCACATCATCTTAGAATGCCGAAGAAAACAACTTTCAAAATTGTGTCCCTTACATTTTGTACACAAATACAGTGTAGGACATAAAATGGTGGGATTTGTTTTCTTTCCCTTATATGTTTAAGGTTAAGAGTGATCACTGTAAATTCAATGAACTTGAGTAAATGGTAGGGCACTAGAAATTCTCAAAGAGAGATGTATGGGGGTACTCAGGGAAGACAGGTGGCCTGGGGTCAACAACCAAGCGTTGTGAGAACAGCCACGCCATTGACGCAGGTCACTTTAGTTTCCCTGGAATGGGTGACTTACTGGCAAACACATCCACGAGAACCCTAGGCTCTGGCAGAATCTGAGGCTCCTGGATGGCAAACTCATTCGGCAAGACATGTGGCATCACCCAACCTAGTGAGGAATAAATACGCCTCCTACCAGTATATGTGTACTTGGCTCTTTTCCTCGTTGAGAACATTTACACTATGAAACATCATCGAGCACTATGGAGTCAGAGAAGTGAAACATTTCTAATATCATGCAGTCTTGGTTGTGTGTGTCTATATGTACATACATGCTCCTGGGTATGAGAGAGAGAGACAATTACAGAAGCCCAGAAATTCCTACCATCAGAAATGTATAGACAAAATTAAATACCATATGCCAAATGATGTTTTCAGAAGGACCACCTCTAATAAACAAAAGAAAAAGATACCATCAGAGTATTTGGGTCTATCTTCATTCTATGGTTGCTCACAGATTCATCAAAAAGCCCATGATCATCATTTTTCCTGCTTCCCTTCTTCAAAGAAAGAAGAATTAAGGCCTCTCACTTTCACTGGATGCCAAATCAGTAAGACGGGGCAGCAATTTATATGGCAGCGATACTGAGCTTTACAGTTAGGACGTTAACTTTTTCTCTGCAACACTGCAGCTAACACTCAGCTAGAAACTCTACTATGTTCTGGAATCCACGCAATGGTAATGGAAGAGAAAAAAAAACCCACAAACAGAAACTTGCAATGTATTATGGGCCCTTCTTCCTGAAATAGGTTTAGTTTCCCAATCATATTTTTTGAGGTTCATATCGAAGTCTGATTACATGTCTCATGACATAGAATGGTTTGCTTCGCTGAAAAGTTAACAGATACCCAGAAAACTAACTTCATAACTGAATAATCCACACAATAGCTAGCAGGGAGTCCAATTTACCTAGAAATACTTAGTCAGCAAAATGCTTTAACATGTTTTTAAACTGAAATGCTCATTCAGTGTGACTTAGAAAAGCCCTGAGTATACAACAATGACTCAAGGAGATCCAAAGCACACAACTTCTCCACCTCATGGCCCTTCCCAGTGTTTCAAAAATTAAAGAATAATCCCTTTTGATATCAAAAAGCTCTCAACACATAGAGAACTAAAATTTTTATATAAGGTAGGAGTCCTCCACTCTATAATAGTGGATAGTATAGTGTAATGTCTCAAAGCCTGGGTTCATAAGTTAATTTCTGGGTTTGAATCACAGCTCTGTAACTTACCAACTGTGTGATTCTGAACCAGATATTTAATACCTTTTCTCCCCCAACTTTCTAATCTACAAAATGGGTTAAAAATAACACCTCACAGTGTCGTTCTGAGGATAAAGCAATACACGTAAATCTTTCATTGAAAATCATCATTATTATCTAATCCATTTTAGATCAGTTCATCACAGAACCAATTTGCTAGTTTAAAAGCTGTTTTGCCCCCAGAGAATCCTATTTACCGATTCAGTCTTTTATTCACTCATTCATTTAATGTTCATGTTCTCGAGAAGAGTTTGGAGAAGGGCACACCACTAAAGGGATGGCAAACCAATAAGAAGAATTAATAAGCCCTAATCTTGACAATAAGCATGCATTTTAGTGGGCTGGAGTAATTATCGGAATTATATAAGCCAATCTTCTCTTCACTAATTCTAATTCATTCACATTACACTGTGAGTACAAAATGAATAAGGAATTTAATCACTTACATGTGGACCCAGGAAAATTTTTAAGATGCATTTTATTTGACCTCGAGAGAAACACATATATAAATATTTACAACAATGTACACTCCTATAAGATGGTCACCTCCTTCATCCGTGTTTGATCTTTGATCCGTGTTTATAGTTATCATCTGGAGCACCTATCTCCTTAAATCGTCTCCATTTTGAGAAAATAGTTGAAGGCAGAGCAGTACTTTGATGTAGAAAAGGGGACCGATTTCTAAACATTTCCAAACAGATTGAAATCTGCTATCCCTTAAGATAATATTAATATCGACATCAACTTTGGACACCAGACGTCAACATGTAGGGTGTTTTCCAGTGAAGACTCCCATCCCATTTTGCTTTTACATCAGCCAATGAATATGGATAAGACCCTGAAAGCAGCCCTTGATGTGTATCCACAGCACAAATTTAATGTAAGTGGCATATAAGTGATATTTATGTATAAAATTTTGCTTACTTATTCTAGGCTAAAGCACTCAAAGCACTAACCTTGACCTACTCTATCCAGATGGGCAAAAATCCAACTTATTATCCAATTTGAAGAATTTTCTTTCCTTTATGTTTTATTGGAAAATTATGCCTATCTCACGGTACTACTGAAAGAAACATCCTAGTGATATGTGTCTAAAAGACTTTTGAAAAAGAGGTACAATATTGAGGGTCACACATGGTAATAATTATTTTTGCCAATTCCACATATCCAATCAAAAGATGGCTGTTGGCTCCAGCATGGCTGCAGGTGAGGAAAAAGGAGATAGAGAGGGATCCTAGCCCACATGTTCAGGATACATGACAATGAAGTCACACCCCTTAGAAGAAAGGATTCCCTAGTCAACATCTGAAGCTCTCAATGATGCCATTCCGACATTTGTCACCCGGAGGGAACAGAATATCCCATAATTAAATAAGCCATTTGGGAGCAGGTCATCAACCACGGAAGACAAAATTCCATTCTCCCAAATCATCTTGGCTTTGCTGTTCAGACCTACAGATTGATGGCATGCAGGGATTAATCTATTATGACAGATAGTTCCACTGATATATCTGATGAAATGATTATTGCTCCTTCCAGTATTTCCAAATCCAGTTAAGCACTGGGACAGGCTAATTCTGCCTTTGAAATGTCTCTTAGTCCATCTCTTTCTTTCAAGTCCCACTGCCACCACTCTCACGTGGACTCTCACTGTTTGATACTTTAAATATCTTCAGTGATGTGCTCAGTAGACTCCATGCCCGTCCCTTTCTCCATTCTTCCATCATGGGAACATGTGCACCTGTGACTTCCCTAAAGGCACAAAACCCTTAACTGGATGTCTACTTAACTGGATGTTACAGGATAAAAGGCACGTATTTGCTTTGGAATTCAAGCAATACCCTCCATGCATCTGGGACTTATCTACTTCTTCATCCTTATCTCCAAATTCTGCCTTTCACAAAAAACTTGACTCCAGTCAGAATGATACTTACCATACCCTGAAAACACCACTTAAGTTACACGTGTGGTTTAAGCTATACCTGCCTGACTGCGGCCACAATTACCTCTATGAGGAAAGTACCTCCTCTTGACCTCTGCTGTTCTAAAAATTAACATTCCTTTGAGAAGAGTAGAAGGTCCACTTCTAAAGGACTTCTTAAAACACTCTGGTCATCTTTAATCAGCTCGGGAAGCGAACTCTGATAGCCAGTGTCTGCCATATATACATGGGACCTCTTCTGTGCTCTTATGAATTGTTTGTTTTCTTTTAGGTGTTCTTTGATCTTTCTCAACTATATCATCAGCTCTTTAGAAGCACAGACTCTACACTTGAAATTCGCTGTACATATTAGAGTGACCAATGCATAATGGAAAAGCTGTTCACTATGACATTAAGAGAAATGTGTGTTTCTCCCTTTTATTAAATAGCTACAATGGAAAGCAAAGGAAAAAAAATATATAACTATATAATATTATATACATACATATATTTTTCCTCACAAAGGAGTGCCCATAACCATTTCATTAGTTGTGCATGCTTCTTATCAGTGTTTTGCTTCTTATAAGCCCAATTTATAAGGTCAGAATTTTCCTGAAGAACAAATTAAGATGCACACAAATCACTCTGGTTACAGGTTTCTTTTTTCAAAATATTCTACATTGATTTGAGCTTTCTGGAGTCCCAAAATAAATAAATTACTAGTGTATTTGAAAAGAATTTCCACATTTCTAGGTGAGATTGGCACTTTTTAAAGAGATGGAGATCAAGGAGATAGTCATGTGGGCTAATCTAAATGCTTCCTATCGAAGATACCATCATTTCAACAATATTCTTTTTTTTCCCTAAGAGTTCACAATATTTACCTCTACAGTCATAGTTCAATGCAATTTATGACTAAACATGGCAGCAATAAAAATCGTTAAACTCTACCTTTTAAGAACAGGGAGCAGGAAATACCTTGTTTGCAGCATTATGTAGATTAGTATTACCCACGCAGGTGATATCATTACATCTAGCTCAATTCCTGCATCCTATAAATGATACACCTACATGTCCAGAGAGTACTTATGTAAAGAATTCCCTACCCCTGCTCTTCAGGCAAAGCAGGAAAAGTGCCAGTGACAAAGCTCTGCTATTGAGTCACTTAGGCAACTGAATTTATCAACTTCTGAGGGTGCAGGAAAAGAAGAAAGAGGTCTTAAAACTAATCAGATGCTCACAAATACTGACAAAGATAACTGAAGTATGTAGCACTGAAAATGTACTTACGGCACATTAAACTAATGACCTTTCTAGGACACCTTACTCTCTGAATGATATTAAAGTCAATAGTAACTAAATATGAAAAGTAGATTGAGGATTTGCTAGTATTACACGCAGGCTGGGATGAGTATAAATAAGTTGGATGTGTGTGCGTGTGTGTGTGTGTGTGTACAGCCAAATGCACAGAAATACAAACAAGTATAGAACAAGGCAGGTTTACATAGAGAGTAAATATTTATTGTGCTCTAGGGTGTATATCCATGTGGTTCAAGTGGTACTGTTCTATCAGGATCATCATTCATAACTCAGACTCTACTACTCATGTTCATATTCTCAGACCAGTATTATTTGGAAAGGGTCTGAAACACTCTTCATTACCCAAAACTATGCTAGGCCAATACCATTTCCACTATGACCTAGAAAAAAGCCCAGAGAGTCACAAAAACAAACAAACAAACAAACAAACCAACAACCCATGAGTAACCACCAAATGCTAGCCTTGGTGTCTTTCTCCTGTAAATCACAGGCAGTTGGGTGTTGAACACTAAAAATCTGAAGAGGAATAAATTCCTAGAACCATGGACAGAAACTTGCCTTTACTCATTTCCAGCAATACTGTGAGTTTCTGTTACTATGTTCACTTATCACTGCAAAGATGAAAACGCATTCAGATACTTAACAGTGTCTAATAATAGGAGACAGTTTAGAACAGAAATAATTCCAAGCCTCTAAGAAACCTGTCAAAATTTCCCAGAGGTAAGAACCAATGACCTACAGTAGACTGTGGCCATGACCCCAGGGTCCAAGTGCTAACTCTAAAAAAAGTGCCATGAGATATTTGATGACAGGTGATCAAGACATCATTTTTGTGCCCTATCTGGACCAGATAGTCTACTCTGAAATGAATATTCAGCATACCCGCCTTCAACACCACATGGAAATTCACACAGAGAAACACACAAAAGACGTTCTTTTAGTTTAGGCTATTCTTGAATTGATACACGAACCAATGTTCATCTCTGTGCTATTCCTCTCAAATTAATATCTCCAATCTTAAAATGCTGACCCAGATTCCAGTCTCATATTTTTAATTGCTGTGAGTTACTTTGATTTAGAAACCCCAGTATTCCCTGAAACCTGGCACACCTGAACCAAATAAACTCGTGCCGAATCCATGTCCATCACCTATCAGAGGGCTGGGCTCATGGGATAGAGAGAGCATGCGACAAAAATGTGTTCGGTGAATTACTTCTTCTGATACCAGTTTCCAATCTCACCTCCCCAGTTCTGTTTCTGGCCATTGGTTTCCTACTTTGCTTCTTTGAAATACTGTCTTATTAAGTTGTTCCCTTCCCCCTACTCACCCTGCCCCAGGGTGCATCATTCAAATCTCTCGATTCTCTCTTCACGTGCTCTGTCAGAATTACCGCTTCGAAAGCTGCAAACCTCAATCAGAGGCAGATCACCTTATAGCTGGGCTAATGGCAGAGTCTCCCATCTCAGCACAACTACCAGAGATCTCCACTCGTCTTTCATCTAATCTACTTCTACAGGATTAGGATTCATACGTAAGAACAGCTTCACTCCTTTCTTCGGGACCCATCCAGGCTCCCACATGTTTGTTACCTTAACTCTCAACTACCACAGCAGTCTTCAGGTGTCTCTCTGAGCTAAGTCAAGCCCCCTATTGATCTTTATCACAGAGGGAATGTCTCCACAGCCCCTTTGATTGCTTCTGTCCCAACTACACTTAGATAAACTCTTTACTGTTGTTCTATTGGGGGAAAAAATCTCTATATTAACATTTGTTCTCTAAGAGGAGTCTTGCTTCTTGTTTTTTTCACCTGATCTCTAAACAAAGGGATCATTCCAGGCTGCTGGAGATGGTACTTATAAGAGGCAATATACACAGTGATTAAGACCCAAACTCTGAAATAGACTCAGGTTCAAATCCCAGCTCCGGATCTTAAAAGTTAAGTGAACTCAGGCAAGACTTCTAACTTCCATGTCTCAGTATTTTAATGTGTGGAATGAAAATAATAATACCTATTGCATAAGGTTGTAAGAATAAAATGGGCATATACATACACATGTACATATATGTAGATACATATACATATAAAGTGCTTAGAAGAGTACATGGCATGGTTAATAACTCAATTAGTTTTAGTTGTTATTACAGTTTTTTGTAGCCACTATTCTCGTTCATCGTCTCCCTCTCTCTCCTCCTCCCCTCTTTCCCCTTGCTGCCAAGACTGCGGGAATACTTGTCCGTGTTCATTACTTCTACTTCATCCAACGCATGCAACCCCCAAAGCGTCACTACCTGATTTCTGCCCACACGACCCTAATGAAACCGTCCTTGCCAAAATCAGATTTGACTTATTCATTGCCAAGCCCAAAGGTAAGTTTTAGTTCTTTTAATTGACCATTCTGTGTTTTTTTTTAACCATGCCCTCCTTAAATCTCGCATTTCCTTGGCTTCTGTGATAGCCCATTGTCTGCAATTTCCCTCCCACCTCTTCCATCTTCTTAATCTCCAATAGATTCCTCTCCCCTACCCTTGACTTAATATCAGCAATCCCAGGATTCTGTCCGGAACTCACTCTTCTCCTCATGTATCGAAGAACCTCAAATCAGCACGTCAAAAGCTATGTGCATCCCTTCTCCCCCTTTTTACCCCCAAGTCCTGCTCGTCATCTTGGACTCCCTAGAGCAGCAGAATGGGGCATTACTGACCCCGCAGTCTAACTCAGACATGCCTGTGTATGTCCCTGTCCCCCATTCCACTAACTTGACGGTTCACTTCTCTCAGTTCAGAGCTGATATCTGATTTCAGTCTGTCATTGTTTCTACCCTGGACTCCTGCACCAGGATCCTGACTGGTATCTTCACAACTGCCCTCATAGACTGCCTTGTCCTTGGGGCACACTGCAGTCTAGTTTTCTAAAACTGGGGATCTAATCACATCAGCCCCCGGGCTGAACTCCTCACTATGTCACCCACTTCTGTCTGGATAAAATGCAAACTTGAGGGACAGTCTTCAGCAGGACCCTGCTCATGTTTTTAGCCTCATGTCTCATCATTCACCTTCTCAGGCTCTGAACTGAACTGCTTGCAGTTCCTTCATAGAGCCTGCTTGGAATTCTCTCACATCACCCTCCCTTCTCTGCTTCTCTAACTCCTACTGGAGGGTTACATTTGGATGTCACCTCTGCAGTAAGCCTGCCCTGATTTCCGACAATTGAATCGGCGATCTTTGTGCTTCCGCTGCATCTTCTGCTTCCCTAGAACACCCCAATTCTTGTTACCTTAGAATCACTTTCCATCCCTCTTATAGACTGAACTCTAAAGGGCCATGATGCATGCCTTATTCATCTTACCCGTGGAATCCAGTAAAGTAACTGGTATGTGGTCAACGAACAATATGCATTCAATGAACAAATGAACAAATCTGGGTGCAGTTCTCAATGCGTAATAGGCATCATCATAACATTTTCGATCAAAAATGTTTAAAATCATGACTAGCTTTCTTGATAATGTAATGCCTCAGGAGACAGGCATAATATCAAGCGAATTAACAGTGTCATTCTCCCCAGTAAGGACCCACTGTTGGTAAACATATTGGTGAGTGTGGAGGTAAAAAAATTCTCAAGACTAAGTGACCGTATCGTCTTGCAGTTTATAATAATGAAGAGATGATGGTGGCAGGGTGCAACCACGTACCTACTCTAAGATATGTAGAGACTCTAAGACACGTATATATAGATATAGCTGCAAAAACATTCAGTGATGTTTGTGTTATATCGAGAACTACAGAACTGCCCATACAACTCGACCCAGTTTTCCCTCCCTTGTGAAGAGGTTATCCTAAAGAAATGATTCAAACAGGGAAAAATTCTACGAGATATGTAGGTTAATCTTATTTACCACGGAAACAACAAATGATCCCCAGGAAGCAAACGGTTAGGTAAATTATGACATTAATTTTTAACGGCATAGCATTCAAGAAGAATACAAAACTATATGTAAGAAACAATGCATATGCTATGATCACAACTATGAAATACATGTGTGAATAAAGGGATCATAGAAAAATAAAAAATGTATTTGCTGTAAATCTGCTTTCAAAGGGGAAAAATTGAAAGATCACAGCATGAGTCCAAAGGAAGTCAGTTTTTAGATATCTAATTAGTTTTTAAATCTAATTATTAATTTGCTAACAATTGCAAAGGGAAATGAACGCAGTATCTTCAGAACCCAAAGTGGCTGATAGTGATGTAAAACTATCATTTTCTGAACATCTATTATAGACTAGGTTCTCTGAAACATTTTCTTAGTTCATATAATTATATTACAAAGTAGGTACTCCTTATTTCATTTTATAGATGAAGAATTTGAGTTGCAGAGAAGCTAACTGGCTTATTCAAGGCTCAGAGCTATTAATGGTACAGGCAAAAAGTCAAATCCAAGTACACCTTGGTTCTCGCCCAGAACCTTTCTAATGCAACATCCCACTGCAGGACAATCTTTCACAAATTTGAATTTTAACAAAAAAAAAAAAAAAAAAAAAAAAGGAAGAAAAAGAAGGAAGGAAGGAAGGAAAGAAAGAAAGAAAGAAAGAAAGAAGAAAGAAAGAAAAAAAGTGAGAAGAAAATGAGAGAAAAATGAAAAAAATTCAGAATTCTGAAGGAAGGAAAAAACAACTATGAATAAGAAATACATATTTCCCAATTAGCCAAGGCTTATAAAAGATGTCAAAACAAATATCTTTTAATCCATTTTAACTGCCCTCCTTTTCATTGGCTTAGGAAAGATGGTTATAGTAAGAATGTACTTACTTACCAAGGGCTGGCACCAGCCTCCTACACTCTGGGCATCCACCAGTGCATGGATCTGGGGGAAGAGGAGAGTCCTGCCTCCCGTCACGTGACAACTATAACTCATGACACTCGCTAACCTGAACGCCAGAAGCAGACAGTGGGTACCTGCTCGGCAATCAGAAACCCCTGCCTGATCTATGCAAAGGGAATATGACTCACAGGAGGAGTGTTGAGAGAGCACTGAGGGGCACCTTCCAGTTTCCAGTGACAGCAGTTCCTGTGGTGGCCACAGCAGTGTCCTTCAGAGGATATTCCTGGGCGTAAACTTGGCGGCAGTCTGGCCATTCAGCTTCCTGCAGCCTTGCCCATTTCCTGAGCCTGTTTCTCAGTAGTCCCAATGAGCTACCAACTTTCCTGCCCATTTATATTTCTTTTCTGCTTAGGTTAACTAAAGTTGATTTCCGTTGATGGCAACCAAGATCCCCAGCCGGGAAAATAATGCAACAGGAACAACTGAACCAGTGATGCTGAACCATTTGCTGGGTAGGTCTACCCCTACCTCTTTCCCCATTTCCCCCACCAAACAAAATGATCCTCTGAATAAAGTAGAGTGCATACCATAAAATAAAATAATAAGAGAACACCTACATGCTTGAATAGAAGTCAAATTTCTAGGCACAAGGAGGTCACATCCAGACTCCTAGGATAATGTACCTTGCAATTTAAAGATGCACTTTCTTTAATCTTTGAGAAACCCAGAGCATGGAAGAATCCCACTGATAGCTGTCAACATGTCTAGCCTCTCCAGGAAAAGCAAAACAGTGGATTTTTAAAACCACAGATCCTGACGTGTATCCCCTACTAAATTGCTTTTTACATTTATTTATCTTGAGAGAGAGAGAGGGAGAGCACGAGCAGGGGAGAGGCAGGGAGAGAGGGAGAGAGAGAGAATCCCAAGCAGGCTCCGTGCTGTCAGCGGGGAGCCTGATGCAAGGCTTGAGCTCACAAACTGTGAGATCATGACCTGAGCCAAAATCAAAAGTCAGACACTTAACCAACTGAGTGCCCCAATCCCCTACTAAATTTTGGAATAAATTAGGCTCAGTGCCCTATGAGCAAGTGTGTGTTCACTCAAGCACACAACATAAACAGTAGTTGCCTTTTGGTAGTGAGGTCTTCTTCCTCTTCCTATTCTGTATTTTCCACATTCATTTTCTATACTGGATAGTTTATCCTTTTAAAATAGAAGAAAACAAATTTAAAAGTCAAATCATCTTATATCATGAAAAGCCTCATATCCCTTTTTGATCAGGTTATTCTCCTCGTACAAGTGGAATACCACAGACATCCTGATAGTGCTTTCAAGGGGGACTTAACAAAATCTCCATGAAAATCCTGTGGACAAGACACAAACATGTGGAGTGGATGATAGCAACTTTAGAAGAATTTGAGGCTGAATGACATTAGTCCGGTCAACTCAAAGCTGGATGTACGATCATACTCAAATTATGTGTATTAATGGGCTGATGTCAATTTGCAGAGCAAAAGAACTCCAAAGGTGAATTAGAAATTTTTACGGTATGTCCTGCTCAACATTAGTTACAATGACTTGAAGACAAAGACTGCAAATGTATTATAATATTTACAAGCGAGCTAAAGAAACATTTAGCTTATATAGGATGACAAAGTGATTCTACAGGTCCCAATTCAAGAGATTTAAAAAAATCTAATATGAATTTTAATGCCGCTGTACAGGAAATCTGTTAATAATTTTTGTGTGCGTGTTATATCCAGTTCCCTTCCTGGATTTTCCTATTTGTTTTCTTAGTTTTGTTCAATTTATTCTCTGGATTTTTTAGGTAGATATCATATTAAGTGTAAAAATTATAATGATGTCTCATCCTTTCTGGTATTTGTAGTTTGCATTTTGTTCTTACTGCATTAACCAAAATCTCCATTACAGTGTTGAAAATTAAAAAAAAAATCTAATATGGCTAAATGTGAAATTCTAGATTATGTTGAAATCAGTAAGATAAGTAAAGATTCAAGGAGTTGAAACCAGATAGTAATTCACGAAAAAAAAAAAAATGGAGCCAACAGATCTGGTGGGCAAAATTTAGTCATAAAACATCACCTTCCTTTTGTGCAAGTCTGAGAACTATGTTTTTAAGAACATATTAAGTAAAAACTAATGAAAGGAAGACAACCAGAATGATAAGGGGCCTTAAGGTAATTCTAGTAGTGAATCAGACACATTTAGCCTGGTAAAGTGTGAAACAGAGAAAAGTAAGCAGATTCTGATTTTTAAAGCACTTTGATGTGCATGAAAGTATAAACTTCTATGTGGCTCCACAAGGGATAATCAGCTGATGTTTAAGAAAGGCAGTGAGAGTTATTTATGTTGAGATAGTCAGAGTAAGGATAGACAAATAAGTTGGAGTTTAGCAACGCTGTACATAAATGTACTCCATGGAGCTAAGATTTCTCTTTTGCTGCTATATCTTTGTGCTCAGTGGGTCTGCCAGACCTCAAAAGACTTTTAGCATAAGAAAAGCAGTAGCTCTGGGGTCTGTGGCCATTAATGTATATGACAGGCAAAAATCCTCAAAGTACCTTTTCTGACCCATTTTCAAGGCACTGGTTTCCAGATCTGAAATATTACATATGGTTATGATGGTATGATTTAATACAGAAAACCTTCCTCCTTGTGAATGCAAATAATAACTAAAATGTCTCTAATCCACACGAAAATAACTAGTCTGTGGCTATGAATTTTTAAGTGTCATCTGTAAACTTGGAACTCTCTCTATTCCCAGGTGCCATTCTTATCTATTTGCAAATCTCCTGATCATTTATAATCCTTCCTCTCTCACCGTTTCTCTCTACTTTTACCTTCCAATGCATCCCTCCCTAGAATTCCCTTCCTCTTCTTTTTGGTCACACTGTATCTGGTTCTTACTTTCTCAGATGCCAACTCAGCTTGTCAACACATCCCACTCCTGCTTTGTTCTAATTCCACTCTGCTCCATCTAGTGGAATGCATTTTTTTACAGCATGGTGCCAGCTTAAGAAAAAGTCATGCTCTGTTTTGCTGTGACGGGTTAAGAAATAAATATACGAAACAGTATCTATATAAAGGTACAAAAACTTTTACTCTGGTGAGAGAACTTAGGTCTCATTTCCCAAATACCCAGACAGAAATCTAGAACTCTGAAAACATGCTTATTTGAAGAAAGTGGAAACGTGTTCAGTCCAATAACAGCATAAGCTCTATAAGGGCTCTTCTGTCAAGAAATTAAAGATGGGCACATGATTATTATTTTCCCTCTTATGGAAGCTTTGTTAGTGTGGTACTGTTAAATATAAGTTATTATTTGATAATTCTACTGGGCAATAAAGTTTACAATATTAGAAAATTGAAAATGCTCCTATTCTTTGTGTTTGAGTTTATTTATTTATTTTGAGAAGGGAGGGAGGGAGGGAGAAAGAGAATGCATGAGTCAGGGGAGGGACAGAGAGACACCGAGAGAGAGAATCCCAAGCAAGCTCCTCATTGTCAGTGCAGAGCCCATTGTGGGGTTTGAACTCATGAACCATGAGATCATGACCTGAGCTGAAATCAAGAGTAGGGTGCTTATCTGACCAGTCACCCCTTGTTTTTATTATTATTATTATTTATACAGAATATGAGGTTGGAATTGCTTGGAATTGCAAAAATTAATTTAATCACAAAGGTAGAAAACATTACATATTTCTCTATGAGGATAGTTATTTTGCAGTGTTCACAGAAAATGAACTGTATCACTACCCTAGAGTCTGATGATATACTTTCTTCAGATATCCTCTGATAATATCCTCATGATTATTATAATGGGTATTTACAGCTGGAAAGGATCTTAGCATCTAGAGCCACAAATTCTACTTTTTTGCCCTTTCTACATTCATAGTGAGCACTATCTGTGAATACAAGTAACTGTGTTGAGCCTGGTTGGATCAAACCTTAAAGACTCAAGCTAAATCCAGTCTGGAGGAGGTTCCCTCGTGTGTCACTTCTGGAGCTGAGCAGCGTATGAATAAACATGGTCCTGATTGCTACCATCATACAAATAAAGGGTGCTGTTTTTAAATTTGATTGGGGAGAGAAAGATCACAGAAATGACCTGTAAAGAAAAGGAATACAACTCTTTCTGAAAATGACAGCAGGTCTAGGTATAATCCACTCTCAGGCCAATACCACCGGCTCATTCATTCATTCACTTTCCAAGCTGTAGCTAAGGTACTCTTCTCGAAACATAAATCTAGTCTTATCCAAAACAAGAAAGAACAAAGCCTTCAAAACTCCTCACTAATTCACTAGGTGCTCATTCTTCTGGTATCACTTCATACATCGCTTTCTTTACAAACCTGACCCTGGGGCTGATGCCCTTCCTACGTGCGTGGCACCTGGCTGCCACCACCCCCACCTCCCACCACCGATTGGTACTGTTCATCCTCATCACCAAAAACAGCGTTTGGAACAAAGGATGGAGTTAACAGACTTTGGTTGAGCGAGTCAATGAATACACGAAGGGATGAAATGGAGATGCCAAGGGAATGCTGGCACATAAACCAATGAGCTGACCGTGGACGTTTCAGAATTCAGTTTTATTCAACATAAATATAGAAAGGAAAGGTGTTTTTATCCCAAACATAATGTTTGGATGTCAAATAATTTTGCTCATTGGGTGTGTAGAGATAGAAGATAGCACCGTGGGAAGCCAATCTAAGACATAGTTAGCGAGTTAAGTCAGAATGGAATAATTCTGGAAGTAAGTAAAATCTCCCTATTGGACTTATTAGCTCCAATATCTAAGTCACTCCCTGGGGAGAATTTGGCTCTTATATAAGAATGCTCACTTTTTTTCACCACAGTGGAGTCTAATCAAGTGTATAAATGCTGCAATACACCAAATGGGAGAGGAAAATTAATGTTCCTCTTGTGGGCTCCTGAAGTGTCCTACCACCAGGAAGTAACTTAGGCACTGAACAGAACAGAGATCATTAGAAACAGTTATGCAAAACTTATGAAGAGAAATACCTTTGCTTTATGTGAAGGTTAGTGTTTGACGATCTCCTTTTTTAGGTGCCCTTGAAGTGGAGAATGGGGTAAAATACCAAGTCTTACTCATGCACATTCACAGGCTCCAAGTAAGGGGGGAAAAATGCCAGCTGACAATTCCTGTGGTTGTCTATTGTTGGCTTCAGACACTATTTGAACAAAGTTATCTTAGATGTTCTAGAGAGTTAATTCTTCTCTTGCAAAAAAAAAAAAAAAAAAAAAAAAAAAAGCCATCCACACTCACAAAAGCGAAAACTCTGACACCACCATTACAAGCAAAATCCTAGTGAAGTCACCAGACACACTGCAGAAATAACTTGACTTTTAAGCACATATATATTGCTTTTCACCATGAAGTCAGAATTAGATAACAAATGAGAAGAACGTTAGGTCAAACTATTTGCCAAACGACAGCCATTTCTCTGAATTTTGGTTTGTAAATCATCAGGTTCCTTCATTCTCTGTGATCAGAGAGCCTTTGACACCCTAAGTCACAATCATAGATGATTGGCTTGAATTATTTCTCCCTTCCAACACAGTATGCTCATTGAATTATAGTAAGACTTTGGAAGTCCTGTCTACCTGCTCATCAAACTTCATTTTGGCAATTTTTTTAACAGTTAGTAAAACTAACACACGCACATACACACACACACACACACAATTAAATCTTATAGGAAAAGGCTTCTCCCTCTGCCAAATTTCAGCTGGGAACAAATTTTTATGGCCAGCTAATAAACCTGCTGAAAATAGGGGTTGATAATGGAAACCCTTCCGAGCCCTTAACTACAGTGTGCACGGCTATAATAAAAAGAATTAATGCAGTCAATTTGTACTACTGTTCTCGGAACAAAAAACCCTATTTCAACCACAGTCTTTTCAACAGCTGATTGGCAGTCCTGTCCATTTCTCCTCCGCTGTGTTGTCAGGAGTCTTCAACATGATAATGAGCCTGTCACCATATTCAAATAGCCCTGTGACAGCAAGTTTTGTGAGTGTGACGTCCACTGCAAAGGGTCTGTCAAAAAGCACCTTTCAGAAAATGAAAAGAGAATGCTTTCCTGATGATAAACCTAATTTCTCCATAGATAAAAGAGTGAGATTTTTCATCAGATTTTGTCAGTGTTGTGTTGTTGCATTTATCTCTTCAAATGTTCCTGTTTTCTTTTTTAAAAATATACATAAATTTAGATTTGTCAGTGACGGGGGAAAAATGATGATGAAACACATTTTCTGTTTTAGGAAGCTGATCCCATCATGTTACTACAGAGAGAAGGGATAAAAAAAAAAAAAAAAACCTGATGCTTTCCCTATCATGTTAAAAACTGGCAATAAGAGTGGAAGGCGAACTTGGAACTCAAAGTCTGGATGCTTCATTCTCTGAGGCCAACTGCTTCCCCCAGATACCCACAGGAAGTTGCTGTCCTGGAACTTGTCTCCATACAGGCACGTCCTCAGTGCACAGGCAAGTCTGTGACTGTTAACAGCAGAGAGAAAGCGCCTGTCTCAAGACTGGAGGCTTATGTTACTTTGGTAAACTGTGTTGTTGGCTGATAACCGAAGAGTGTGTTCTCACCACACTTCACACACATTCAAGTATTTTGTGTGTAACTAAGATGTTAAAAATTACTATTGCTGAAGGGAAAAATCAGTTTTTCTTCAGTTGTGAAGAGTTCTTTGATAAAAAGCTCACCTTCCCTATGGCATTGTTTAAATTTCCATTCCCCAACCCTCATCAATGTTGATAAAATCTCAGTGTTTTCAGCATTAATACAAAAACGTAAGGTAGGAAGTTCCTCAGAAGGGATGTATCTATGTGTATCTTTCTATGTATGTGTATATACGTACAGATGCTATGCATATACATATTATAAATCTATATACATACATGCACTGTGCATGTGTATTATGTGTATATAACACAGTTACAATATACCTGTGGGTGTATGTGTGATATATCCACTCATACAATACCTATGTACATGCAGAATACACACACACACACACACACACACACACACACAGTGCAAAGAATGTCAAAGTGTTACCCTTCGTGGATGTTAGCATCTCAGATTTTAATAAAATTCACACACACCTGTACACACAGAAAACTGGGAAGCTCTCTGGCATGGTAGCAGAAGAGGTGGAAAGAGGGTTGGGATAAGGAAGCTGGGGGACAAGAAGCCAGCAGAGAACTGTTACTCTCTCACTCCTGAGGTGCCCTGAACACCACCTTCAGCAAATAAAGGCGTGCGGGAGGTCCCAGAGGCTTCTAAGAAAGAAAATCTATGTAGAAAATGTAAATCAAATGCCTACTTTATCTCAGGCTCTGTGACAGTAAAAGACCCTCATATGTTAGGAAGCACACACTCGGCCCAATGTGTGACCCTATGACTTAATTCATTAATATTTCTACATTAAACTCCATCCAAACATCTTTCAAAGATATGACACAGCATATATAACTTTGTGTCTCAGTAGCCTGGTTTTGGCTGATGGCTCATGTATAAGTCTTATTTTAAAAGCAATATTTTCTTCAATTCTCTCATTGTATGGCAACTTCTGTATCTATATGTGGTAATAGCATTTGAGAAATTCTTTCACTATTCAAAAGCAGGGAGATCACCAGAATTTTCATTCTCTCAATTTCAAATAAACACAGGGCCGATTAGGTCTCATTTTGGTTGAGGTCTGACTATGCCAAAAGGGCCTGAAAATTAAAGCAAATGATAATTTCATGTTTTTGGATGTACCGCATATATAAAGTTGACATGACTACAGAGTTTTCTTAATTAAAAATTAATACATTTTGGTGGGGGGCACCTCAATCTCTGGAATAGATTATTCTAAACATGCCAAGGAGGATTAAATTAAAAACGTGAAAGAGGTTTCTTTAAAAGCATGGTCCACCTTTACTAGTCAACTAGTGAAGCCAAAATTATTGGAGAGTTTCTAATTTTTTAATTCCACAGAAAGAAAAGGAAGCAAAGGGGAAAAAGCATGGTGGGGTGTGGAGGAGAATGCCCCCACTCCCCAATATGTGTAAATGCAACCCCTGAGAGAAGATAAAAGTGACTAATTAAGGATCAGCAATAAATTTGACTGATTTTAAGTTCGTCAGCTGGAGGGAACTATTATAAAGCCAATAAATAGAGCTGTAGACAGCTGGCTTTGTGCAATACCCTGTTCCTTTGCCTAAATGTTTAAACCACTGATTTATTTGGGATTAAAAAAATGAAATCTCAAACGAAGCTATTCCCAACATACAAAGCAAATTCCAGAATCTTGAAGACTTTCATTGTCTCTGAAAGTCATTGTCACCACCCTAATCCTCTCATTAAAGCTACAGAAATGCTGGGATGGCATTAAAATGAATGCAAACCATTTGCGGCAATCTCCTGCTCACACCACCTCCAAATGAAGGCAGGCACATTGCATAATCCAGGCAGCAAGAGCTCCTGACAGGTGGATGATTTATGCTCATAGTCAGAAGAATCGGAGGGCCTGCAGAGGAGACAGCATGAGCGAGGCGGTGGCGAGACAGATGCTCTCAGTGGGCTTGCAGGGGCTGGCAGGCTCCAGCTAGTTCAGGTGCAACCTGGACACTTTAAGTGCTGAACTCCTATTGCCTGGATTCCAACACTGTGATGTGCCATTTGCAATATTGTACGCAACATACACAGTGAATAAACTGTGGACTCCAGGCAGGCGCTCTATCCATGGTGCTTATACCCCTTGCACACATAGATGTTACCCCAGCAACTTCAGTGAAAGGAAACCCATTTTCGTCGAATGAGCATTATGATACAGATGTAAGTATTATGTAGTTCAAAGATCTTGAGTCTTGAAAATATGTAGCGCAGGTATGGTAAGTAGAGAGTGACAACATCTCCAAACAACTGGATCGATATTAAAGATTGCAGAGCGGGATTAGGAGAAACACACCTCAGCAGAAAACCGACATTCCTGTCAATTATATTAATTATTTTTCAGATACATGACATGCTTTCATGACATTTTATTCCAAAAAGGCATTTGAATATTTGCGAGGAAAATGAATAAGGGATGGATAAAAAGAAGGATCCCTAAAGGGTTGAGCAGCTTTGGAATCGATCTTTAAAATAGTTTTTCAGAATTTCCCTCAATGGCCCCGCACATTAACAATCCGGTAAAGATTATGGTATTGGTTAAAAGGGTAGATAAACCTAATTACCGCTATTGACGACAAATTACTGCTACTCCGATCTCTAGCACAAGGTATTAGCCAGCATTTGACTGTGGTCAGCAGTAAACCACCAATGGACAGAGAAATTCACTCCATAGATCCACACAGAACTGTATAGATCTCTGTGTTCCTGCTCAGCTCAGTATCTCTGAGGCACAGAGTTTCAGGCATCAGTGAAAGGGATAAGCCTCCAAATGTACAAGTGTCAGGTTATCTTGGATGAATGGGACTTTACTTCCAACTCCTAGATTCTGCAGGGTCAAAGGTAGGACTGCCAATGACAGTTAAAGACACAGGCATCCCTTTAATTAGATAACAGAATTCAAAGATGTGCAAATTCCCAAGAAGCCACTTTGCAAAGCATGAGTTACGGTGTTTTCGGGGGGGGGGAGGGGGGGCAGGGGGGGCAAGTGGGCAGTGGGCTTCTTTTCAGCTATGCACCAATTTCTTAAAAAAAAAAAAGAAAGAAATTTTTAAAGAACAAAATGGAATACATTGTAAGTAATTCAAACGCCTCCAGACTTTACAGTTCTCCCTAGAGAAAAAACTCAAACAATTTGAAGTCTTCACAAACTGCATCCAAATCCTTTTTCTAACTTCATTAAGCTCCAGTGCTTAAAAATCGTTCATAGCAAGTACTTTAATTAGAGACGAGCCTTTGCAGGAACAGCTCGACAGGCAGTGCATGCATCTTAGTAACCAGACTGGCCAGGGGGAGAGTCTCTTGCTCAACGGGGTGACTCAGTAAAAGGGCAAACTGGGGGACTGGGGGGTGGGCTACTGAGAGAAATTTGAACATCATTCTGGCCTCATCAGTACTCCTCCAGTTTACCATTGTGTATACAGAGAAAGAAGAGAAAATATGTTCAAGAAAGCACGTTTTAAGAGACACAGAGAACTAAGTCATCTGCACTATGTATGGCGATTTTTCCTTTGTTTCACCTACTTTCTCTCTCCTCCCTCCTTTTTCCTCTTTTCCCCCTCTCTCTCTGGGCCAAACTTTCCAACACCCATACTTTGGGCCCGATACCATTGCCATGAGCACCGCAGTACAGGTACAAAACCAGCAGCATATGCACATACAGGTGCCATACAGAACTCCAAGATGCTGCCATTTATTTCAAGTCCTAAAGTCAATCAGAGGGTGGAAGGAAGTGGGGAAAGGGGAAGGAGGGGAGAACAATTTCCTTGCAGGAATAATTTATGCTCTGTACTTCCCTGGCTGGAATAATGGCTTTGAAGTAGAACTTGAGCAAGACAGGTGAAGAATTCACAGGTTCCAGGTGGCTTGTCATTTTAACTCAAGTGGTTTAGAGATCTGAACTCACAAAACCAAAAATCCTAAGACAACACAATTTTTGTTAACAGTTCTAGGTGGAAGGGTTGTCTGGGTGGCTCAGTCGGTTAAGCATCCGTCTCTTGATTCTGGGCTCCATGCTGACAGTGCGAGGCTTGCTCGGGATTCTCTTTCTGCCCCTTCCCCACTTGTGCACACGGTGTGCTTGCGTGCACGCTCTCTCTCTTTCTCTTTCAAAATAAGTAAACTTTAAAAATAAATAAAAATAAAAATAAAAACAAAATAAAAGTTCTAGGTGGAGATAAAAGCCCTTTCTTCATCAAAGACTCACACATTCTTTATCCTGAAAAGCCAGAACTGAATGAACACATTAGCACGTACAAAAGTAACTGTATATCCCACAAATTCGACTTTGGAAAAAGTTAGCAATGATCTGGATGAGAAGCGATTCCGTGAATTCAAGGTCATTTGTTTCTGGTCCGTGACAGACTTTCCTGCTGTCCCCCCACAATCCACGGAGGGGTCTCTGAATTCTGGCAGGTTCTGCTGACCCTGCCTGTCACCTTCGGATCTCCTGCACACAGGCAAGGGTCTGGGGCTGGAGTCACACAGAGCTTTATCGGGGACCTGTGACCCCAGGGAGCCATGGAGAGCAGCAGTGTGAAGACAACCCCGGCCTGCTGTGAACACAGCGCTTGGTCATTTTGGAGGGAAAAAAAATTCTAGAAAGATGACACCTGAGAACAAGCAGAGCTGATCCGTTTTTGGCTCAGCTAGGCAGTATCTTAAACACTTGGAACACAAAATAACAGGGAATATGATGCTAATAATAATAATAGCTAACGTTCACCAAGGACTTACACTGGTCAGACATTAGGCTGACCATTAAATACATTATCATATTTAATCCTCACAGCAAACTCTGCAGGATATTCATCAATATTATCATCACTATTTTACAGATGGAGAAATTGAGACCAGAGACATTAAGAAACGTGTCAGTAATTGACCACAGCAACTCCAGGCTGCCTATTAGCAAATCCCATACCTTAAATATGGAGGACTTAATAATGTGCTGTGTAGAATGACGGGTTTACAATACAATTCCAAATGTATTATCTTTAATTTGCAAATATATCACACCCGTGTCTTCGTAAAATACTGTGCTACTTAATGGAACTTTGCAAGAAGAAACTAACAGTTTGCAATTTTTCCCTCCACTCTCCTCAGCTCTGCACTTCTTTAAAATATCCAGTGATAAAGAAAAATGTAAGTGAAAATTAAAAAAAAAAAGACTAAGATATAGGTGCCTTAGCACTTCATGTTAGACTTTTTATCAGTGATCTCTCTCACTCTGATGGAAAGGAGACAGTAGGGATGGCCTTGCAACTAACCCCTGCTTCGCCGGCCCATTAGCTGTTTTCCGATGTGCAAATGACTCTGGTCTCCCAGGACTGTTTAAGAGTTCAGCTGACTACAGCACTGTGTCCTTCTGGGCTTCCAGTTAAAATCAATGCATTAACTGAGGATGCTAGTTAGATTCTATAACTGAAGTTAAGAAAGGTGAGGAAGAAAAGAATTGGTAGCTCTCTAAGCTTGGGAACTTTCAAAGAGGCCAGTTCCCGAGTGGCATTAAAATAGAAGTATAATTACTTATAAAAGCTGGGGGACTGGGGCACCTGGGTGGCGCAGTCGGTTAAGCGTCCGACTTCAGCCAGGTCACGATCTCGCGGTCCGTGAGTTCGAGCCCCGCGTCAGGCTCTGGGCTGATGGCTCGGAGCCTGGAGCCTGTTTCTGATTCTGTGTCTCCCTCTCTCTCTGCCCCTCCCCCGTTCATGCTCTGTCTCTCTCTGTCCCAAAAAAAAATTATAAAAAAAAAAAAAAAAAAAAAAAAAAAAAGCTGGGGGACTTTGTTCTTTTCTACCTTTACAAAACTTCTGATAGATTTTCTTTGTTGGAGCACATAACCAAACACCTAAAAATGTGTGAGATAACCAGGGGATTCTCTCACATGTCGTAGGCACACAGCATTTGAATTGAATTTCTCTTCCTTCTACCTTGTCCCCATTAGTGAAGCTTTATTTTTCCACACTATTCCTCTCCAGATCCTAATTAATGACTTCTGGGGAGACCTACAGGCATACATGGAATCGTTGAGAAATACATTTCTTCACAGACCACAAATTTGGACCTGTTGACGGCAGAGCATGAAATCTTCTGCTACAAACGGAAAATGAAATCCTCAGACAATGACCTGGGCTGCCTCTCGGGGACAGATGCTAGGCTCTTCCTCTAAATAGCCTAGGACAGTCTACACGGAACCGGGTGCTGTTCAGAAATGGGAGTGGCTCCGACATTATTCAAACCATTTCTAAAAAAAGGCAGAAATATTCTACAGAGAAACTTCAAGAAATAATAATGTGATCCGGCACAGAGCAGTATTGGCAGGAACTAGAAGATGTTCCAGTTTTGACACAGACGCCTTGTTTTAGAGGATCTACAACAAAGGCACGATTCTGAAATTGTAGCAGCTCTGGAACCAAAACCGTTCCTTGAAATAAAGGTCTCCCTGCTCACAAAAGGAAGTAATAACAGACACCGGGAGCTTGCATGTGACCTCTTGACACTGGTAAGGTTAATGACGAGAACCAAAAATGTCATTAAGAATATCAGTACAGCATATGGGCTTCAGAGTCTGAGAAATCCAAACTGAATCCTGGCTGTACAATTCACTACTTGTCTGATTTTATGCAAGTTATTTGCACAAGTTATTTAAGATCGGTCCTAGTTTTCCATTTATATTTACCAATTTATCAAATGTCTATTGGAAAGACAGGTGAAAAACAATTTTCTTTCAACCAACCTTCCTTCCTTCCTGCCTTCCTTCAAGCTGCCTTCCTTCCTGCCTTCCTTCCTTCCTTTCTTCATCATATATCAATTGCTATATTGTCAGGGTATTCAATATAAATTCAATACAACCCAACTTCTGAAATATAATGCTGTCAAGGTCATGTACATATAAAGGAAAATGTGGAAGTAATTGATATATGATGATAGCTTACAAATTATTTCCATTATTTATGACAAAATTGTCATAATTTTGCACTCAAATTTTGTACTCAAATTTTGGTAATGTAACTGAAAGCCTAGTAAAGCAGTCTTAAAAAAAAAAAAAAAAAAAAAAGAGGGGCACCTGAGTGGCTCAGTCAATTAAGCATACAACTTCGGCTCAAGTCATGATCTCATGGATGGGATGGGGAGTTCTAGCCCCATGCCGGGTTCTCTGCTGACAGCTCAGAGGCTGGAGTCTGCTTCAGATTCTGTGTGTGTCTCTCTCTCTGCCCTCCCCCTGCTGGCGCTCTGTCTGTCTCTCAAAAATAAACATTTTAAAAACAAGAAAAAATATGTAGCTATAATTTATTGAGAACTATTATGTGGCTTATTATGCTAAGTGTTATGGAGGACTAAAATATAAACAATATAGCCCTTGTTCTCAAGTTGTTTATGCTTCCCTATGAGACATACTAGGTGACTAACATAATGTAAAAATGAATACTAACAATATTTTCTGAGTGTTTGTTGTTTGCACTGTGCCAAAAATATTACATCTATTACCTCATTTAAACCTCAATGGGGCACCTGGGTGGCTCAATCAGTTAAGCATCCGACTTCAGCTCAGGTCACAATCTCACAGTTCATGATTTTGAGACCTGCGTCAGGCTCTGTGCTGACAGCTCAGAGCCTGGAGCGTGTTTCGGATTCTGTGACTCCCTCTCTCTGCCCCTCCTTTGCTCATGCTCTGTCTCTCTCTCAAAAAAAAAAATAAATAAATAAACATTAAAAAAAAAATTTAAACCTCAAAATAACCCTCTGATGCTGTTATAATTACAACCTCCATTTTACAGAAAAGGTTTAAAAAGGGTAAAGTAATTGGGGCACATGGGTGGTTCAGTCAGTTAGGCATCCAACTCTTAATTTCGGCTCAGGTCATGATCTCACAGTTTGTGAGTTCAAGCCCCACATCAGGCTCTGTGCTAACAGTGTGGAGCCTGTTTGGGATTCTCTGTCTCCCTCTCTCTCTGCCACCCCCACCCCACTCATGCTCTTTTTCTCTCCAAATAAATCAACATTTAAAAAAAAGGGTAAAGTAACTATGTTTCTTGAGATAATACTGCTAGTAAGTAGTAAATTTTGGATTGAACCCAGATTCTCTGCTCTCTCTAATATGGTAGTCACCAGCCTTGGGGGACTAGTTAATTTAAGTAAAACTAACTAAAATTAAAAATTCAATTCTTCACTTGCATTAGAGACATTTCAAAGGCTCAGTCAATACTCACAGACTCCACCTGATCCAAGAGACCAAGCTTTTTACCTTTACGTTCTATTTTCCTCTGTGGAAAATATGATGTTAAAATGCAAAGTTGTAGGGAACAGGATGTAAATAGTGAAATTCAGAAAGGGGAGAAATTATATAATTGTAAGTAATCAGATGTATGATGGATCATAAACTTCATGAGGGCAGAAACTCATCTGTCGTGTTCATTTTGAATTCCTAGCACTTAATAAAAGAGTCGTATGGATCCATGTCTCAAAAAAACATTTCCTGAACAAGTGGACAAAAGATGGATGAATAAACATTTGAAGATAGGCTTGACAATTGTATATCGTTTGGATCTAGAAAGCAGCTGCTGGGGAAATAGCCTGACCCCAACACTAGATGTTATAAAGAACAGAGTGTATTTCTCATATAGCAGAGAGAAATATTTACACAGTTTAGACCATAAAGCAAGAATCCACTCCCTTCCAAATATTTCCAAATTATGCATGAATTGATAATAACCTAAGACTGGCTAAGGTCAGAGTAATTGCCATTTAATTGGCTTCAAGTATACTAATGATTATGATAATGTTGATACTAAAAAGACTTAATAGGTCTGGAGAAAAATGTCTGGGAGAGCAGAGAGGTAAATCCATGGGAGGTGGGGATCGGAAGGGGATAATTATGGTGGTCATCAGCGTGGGAATCACCAAACAGCAACTCACTACAATTGTGAAGACACTTTGCTTTTAGAAGAAATTTTGGAATTAAAAAAAAAAAAAATTAACAGTAGGGTAAGAGGAGGAAGTTGTGTGGCCCAAAAAGTTATGTGTGAGGGAGAAGTTTAGTTGGGTTAAATTAATTGGACTGTCCAGGGAGAAGCCACTAAACAGGGGCTCAGGTGGCCTCAAAGAAAACACTCAAACAGCTAAGAAGGAAAAGGGAGGTGGGGGGCAAAATGGACTTGGCTTCCTATGGGGGTAACATGCTGGCTGGAGCTGCCACACAGAACCAAAAATTGGTGCAAATGTAAGGAAAAATGTATGCTAAGTTAAACCAGAATGATCTCATTCTTACATGTTGTACTCCTTAAGTTCTCCACATCCTCAATGTATCTAAAATCTCTAGTAAAATAGTCTAAGCATCTTAAGATTAGGCACCCTATGTAGAAAAGACTTGAGGGGCACTGGGCTGTTCAGTCGGTTAAGCATCCAACTTCAGCTCATGTCATGATCTCACAGTTCGTGGGTTCGAGCCCCGCATCAGGTTCTGTACTGGCAGCTCAGAGCCTGGAGACTGCTTCAGATTCTGTGTCTCCCTCTCTTTCTCTGCCCTCCCCCACCCTGCCTCGCTCGTGCTATGTCTCTCAGAGGCAAACATTAAAGTAAATTAAAAAAAAAAAATTGAGGGACACCTGGGTGGCTCAGTCGATTAGGCCTGATTTTGGCTCAGGTCATGAGCTCACAGTGTGTGGGATTGAGCCCCACGTTGGGCTCTGTGCTGGTGGCATGGAGCCTGCTTGGGATTTTTTTCTCCCTCCTCTCTCTGCTCCTCCCCCACTCATGCTCTCCCTCTCTCTCAAAATAAATAAATAAATTTTAAAAAAGAAAATAAAAGACTTGATAGCTAAACATGTAATCATTGAGAAAAAGTAGGGAAGCGATTATGATCCTAGATACACATGATCTTGGGAGAGATAGGTTAATCAAAGGGCAATTGCTAAGAAACCCTCCCTCTGGGTTTTGTCCTAGGTCTCATCTTATCACAACAGTTATCTATAAAAGAAGCAGCTGCTACAATTGGGGCTTTAAAATAGCAGAAATCCTAACACTCCTTTTAAAGGTCTCTATAATGCTTCCTACTTCCCAAATCAGTTCCATGTTAATCTCCTTTAATGGCACGATTCCTATCCAGGTCAACGTCAAAAAGCTGAAGTCATGTAAAAATAAATTTATGATGTAGATAATCAGCTGAAATACACTGCACCTGAGGACCGTCTACCGGGGTGAGGCTGAATGGGAGTGGCAGGTCCCTGATATTTGTTCTAGTAGCCATAAAGCCACACTGGCTCTCAAATAGCACAATCTGCCATTCACTTAAGTCTGGTTTGCCAGGAAGCCCAAGGATGGACTCCCCACCAGTACCATCAGGCTCAGGGAATTTGGCTAGCGCCAGGCACCTCAGACTTCTGCCAGCTAATTGGCTTTGGGGAAGCCGCTGACCTACTCTCCACTGAGTGGCTTTTGTGAACCTGGAACCCAGCCTGCCTCTCATCATTGATCAACCTTGGCCAAGCCAGCTGGCTTGTTCCTTTGCAGACAGCTTGCCTTAGGGAAGCTGGTTGGTGGCTCTACAACCTACTAAGCGAGAGGGAGGCAGAACTACAGAACAATCTCTCAAGAAAGGACCAGAGCTCACTTTCATTTGAGGGAGACATAGGAATGAACAAAACCACGTAGGATGACTGATAATAGAGACGGGGTTGCACTCTGAAGAGCCTTAACTAGACAGTAGAAAGGTAACTAACCAGTCAGGAATGGTGCCCAAATGAAACAGCCTTTGTCAAATGTAGACCAGAATTCCTTTATATTAAATTTAAGCACAGGGGCGCCTGGGTGGCGCAGTCGGTTAAGCGTCCGACTTCAGCCAGGTCACGATCTCGCGGTCCGTGAGTTTGAGCCCCGCGTCAGGCTCTGGGCTGATGGCTCGGAGCCTGGAGCCTGTTTCCGATTCTGTGTCTCCCTCTCTCTCTGCCCCTCCCCCGTTCATGCTCTGTCTCTCTCTGTCCCAAAAATAAATTAAAAACGTTGGAAAAAAAATAAATAAATAAATTTAAGCACAATGTCATGAACATCAATGCCATATACACACACTGGTAGAAAGAAATAGGGATCTGCTGTTTGGAGGCCAGTGGGAAGAAATTCCACATCAGAGTGCTATCTGATGGGGGCCTCTCCTCCCCCTTCTATCACTGCTCATGGTGCCATCACTGTACTTTCAGTATATGAGCAAATGTGGAAACAGGTTGCCCCCCACCAACCCCAGGTGAAATCCACTGGGAATTTTTTACAATATAAAAGGAATAAAAATGGGTAGCATATTAGACAAATGCTGGATTCCTATATCAACCTCACAAACAGAAATGACAAATGTGGACAGTCAAATAAATGATTAACTTTTAATAGTATTCCAATTAACGCAGGAGGAAGGGAGCTAAAAGAACCTTTTCTTAACCATTTCAATCTTTCTGTCCTTTCTAACACAAATGCAGAAAGGATAGATTTCTTCAGTTCAAAGGATTCTTGATGCTATGTTTGGTAAGTCCACAAGAGAGAATCTGTCTACTTCATTTCTAATGTAATTGTTGTTTTTCAAAAATAAATAAATAAATAAATATTCCAGAGACCCAGACACGCACAGGGAGTATGTGGCAGCCTAAAACCCACATGGATTATATACAGAATCATGGACACATCTTTAAAATGTTGGTACTTCAATTTTCCCCATGAATAAAAAGAGTAAGATTGTTAATACTCCAGTGGTCCACTATGGCCATATTCTCAAAACGACTGAGGCAGATGGTGCTCAAAGTTAATAAATCAAATTCGCTTCTTTCTACAAAGGCAAAACTTACAAGGACTTTGGTCCTGAAGTTCTAAAAATTGGAGCCAGAAAGTAAACCTACGCTAAAATGTTACTCTATGCTCCAACTTGGATTTATGTAAGATGTCATATCATATACTGTTTGACAAAAGCACAGACCCCTGAAACAGGTTCCCAGGGATTGAACAGCTTGAGTGTTGTTATGTTTATTCATACCGTTTATAACGTTTGGCAGGTTAATCCAAAGTTTATGGTGGGATCTCAAGAACCTCAGAGTGGGAAGTGACCATAAAAGATATTCTAGTCTAAACCCCACATGGTACCTGAACTTGTTCTCCACATCTCTCACAGTGATGGGAAACTTACTGCCTTCCAACACAGTTCATTCTGTTTCTGGACATTAAGTGAAGAACTCAAAGCAATGAAATAAGTCCTAATTTTTTTTTTTTTTAACGGTTGACTTAAGTAATCATTTAAGAGCTCAATATCTCCTAACACCCATAGCCTCTGAAGAATCCCAAACTAAATATATATTTAAATATTCCTATGGTTCACAAAGACAAACTATATTAAACAAATACACAGCCCAGGCAGTAGAGTCAGAATGCCTGCCATAAAATCCAATCTCTTATCATGCAATGTGAGAACTTTGGCAAGTAACATTACTTCTCTAAGCTTTCATTCCTCTGCAAAATGGGGAAATACCCACCTCTGAGGGTCACTGTGAGGAACAGCAAAAAAAAAAAAAAAAAAAAAAAAAAAAATCCAACTAAAGCACATAGCACGTAGCCTAATGCATATTAAGCTCTCAAGAATTATGTTATTACTCTTACCTGCAAAAGCTTTGCTATTAATTTTGAGACAGACTGCTCAAGTTTCTTATCAACAAAGCATGACCAAAAAATCACCATCTGGCAATGCAGTATCTGTACATGAAATAACTTTTTGTGGCACTTAAATATATTCCCAAATGGCTTAATGTCAGGACAAAGCTCACAAAGAAGGTGCTCTTCGCTATTGCTTATATTATAACTTGGGAGTTTTGTTCAATACTCTGCATTAATGAGGGAGCTTCTTAGGATAATATTACAACAGAGAGTGCAAGAAATACCAGTGAGGTCAATGCAGTTCTATTAACTGTCATCTAACACAGAAATATTTTCCTTGAATACCATTAAAGCTTTCTCCTTTTCTTTGTTCTGCTTTTTGAAGGCAGTAGGAACCCAAATTTCCCTACCAATAATTTCTGTTTTCGACTTGGCAGCATAATGATATTAGACTTGAGGAAAAAAAAAAAATCACCTTGGCAATGTCTTCTTCAGAGGGTTTTTACAAAAGATATTTTGTTAGGATAAATTTCACTAAGCAGGTTCTTTAAGTAAGCAAAAACAAATCAGCTTGTTACTAAATGACCTGAGTAGCTTTCTATTTTTTAAAGAGAACCTACCTCGAAAACACTACACCCTTTAAATGAACATTTTATTAAAATGGAGGATATGAAACAGAAGGGTAATTAGACAAGTAAGTTGCTCTTTGCTATCCTGCTGATAGGGTAAACCCAGAAGACTCTCAGAGTTCCCACTGCCATATATAAATCAAGACACAAGCTGTGGTTGTGGCAAAACAGTTCTGGGATAATTTTTCTTTATATCCTGGGGGCTCAAGACAACTGACTGAAGAGATATAATGGCAACTAAATGAATACATGGCAACTAAATGAATACTATATTTTGTGTTCTCTTATATACGCATATGTGTACACACACACCACACCTACACACCCATACCCACACACACAATGCCTTCTCTAAACTGAAAAGTGGAAATAGGAAGTATACCCGATAAATTATGATGAGATAGCTCAGAATTAATAGGGCCTCTGGATAAAGAAACTTTGAATGGAGAAGAAGAGAAATTACTACATTTCTTCCACCCAAAGGCTTCCTAAACATTAGGTCAGCCCTATTAATTCGTGAGTCAGAGCAAAAGATGAGGGCCTTCCATTCTAGAGAGGCTGGCAATGATTTGTCAAGCCGATATTTCAGCAGGGTATAGACGACAGGACCCCCTTAAGATCCACCCAGGAATAAAAATAAAAGATACTTCTAGATCCTCCAATGGTTTGAAGTTAACTTCTTTCCCTGGGGACCTCGTATCCAGAGGCAGACACTAACTCAGCCTAACCAAAACACAGGGACCTAAGCATGTTGTTCCACACGGGGTCTTAAGCTGTGACATTGTGACCTCCACAGCTTCTGGTACACAATGCTTCTTCCAACTCACAATTAACCCAACACTCTAGCTGCTCAGGTATTCCGTAAAGATCTCTTCTGGACCGATCCCCACCACTATCTGCGTCTTCCTGGCCTCATCAAACCCCAAGTGAGAAGAGCTTGGTTTCCTGAGATCAGAATCCTAAGGAAAAGTCCCCTCTTCATGAATGTCACTTATACCTTAGGCACAAACCCCTTGTTGAACCCACAAACTCTGCCACTTCCTGGGAGTACCAGGACTCTTCCCCATCTCTCCTCCCCCCGAGTGATATCTGGCACCAGTACCAGCCCACTGTGCCGAGAGTGTGGACAATCAACCCGAGGCTGGAGCAGTAACACCCCGTTTGGCCAAGACTGCAACAAAGCTTGATAGAGATACAGAGCCTGAAAGGTGACGTACCTGACTTTTCATCCCATTCCTACTCTACCTGCAATGGGCCATTGAGTAAGTCACTGAAACTCTCTGAGCCTTGGATTCCTCATCTGATTAATGAGAATCTCACACTCAGGGTCCTGCTGGGTGAGGCTTTAAGGTGATAATGGAACCTTAATATCCTGTGCCCTTTCCACACTGAACGGTGACTTATTCCAACACACCTATTCCCATCCTCTGCTTTGACTGTATCCTAAAGAGACAGACTCACAATTCAGACACATCCTTTAAACTGCCTACCTGGACTCTTGATGTTTGTATTTGGTAGACTTTAAAAAGTAGAGGAAATATTAAGCACTTCTGCAATAGAAACTTTCTTTCAAAATGTCAAATCAAATAAGGAAAGCAAATGTGTCTATCCATAAAATATATAAGTATGTTATTAGTTTTAATGACTCATTTTTCCCCATGAGGAAGTATTTAGAAGTCATCTAAAATTATATAAACCTGCTCTTCTCCTCTCCTGTTTATGTCAGTATTTTTATGTTAAAAATGTACCAACCAAACTTCAAATAAATCTGACTGGTAGTAATATAGCAATCTGTGGGAAGATTTCAGATGCTCACAGAAATAAAACTCTACTGCACTTCAATATATTGACGAGAGATGGTAGGATTGTGAGAAAATACAGAGGGAAAGTTTTTCAAACATAGGCAAAAATGCATAAACAAGACTTCAGATCCTGAGTATTGAAATATCTATTAATTGTTCCATGGTTCCTTCCCCTCTCATTCCTATCAACTGTGGCAAAAATAACCTACTTCCTCTTTTTCAGAAAGATGAAAAGCATCCAAAGAATTATCCAGTTAAGACAAAATTTATAAAAGGGCACCACTTACTAGCCAGATCTACAAATCATAGTTCCTATGGGTTGGTACTCACAGATATTGTCATCATCATAATAATTACAAGTACCTTTGTGTCCTATACTGGTGTCATGTTTCTATGCACATCGTATCATTTTCTTTTTCGCTTTTTTTAAGTAGGCTTCAGCCCCAGCGTGGAGCCCAATGGGGGGCTTGAACTCACCCCCCGAGATCAAGACCTGAGCTGAGATCAAGAGTTGGGCCCTTAACCAATGGAGCCACTCAGGTGCTCCCATTATATCATTTTCTAAATACAACTAATATCAGAAGAGAAGGGATGAGAAAGAATGCAGTCTAACTGCTCCCCTGGGCATATGGAAATAGACACAGAGCTGAATGGACTTCCCCAAAATCACTATGCTAGGTAGTGGAAAAATCACAATTAAAAGCTAAAGCGTGGTATTTTACCAGACACGCGAGAGAAGTTCAGTTAATATTTATGGAGGTGTGCTAAAACTTATTTCTATCCTCTGAATTTTTTCCACGATGCTCTGTTATCAAAATTCCCTTAGTAAAATTTAATGTACCTATGAGTACATTAAAGGAATTCTTCTATTTCTTCATGCACATTTTAAAATATGGGTTATTTGTCCATTTTCTCTGATAGAGGAATGAGCCCTCCTTTCTTCATCTCAACCACTTTACCTATGTTGTTGGTGGTGAAAACTGCTTGGGTTGAAGTCCCTTTTTTCCTTTTTATGCTGTTGTCTTGCTTTGCTTGACCTAAGGGTAAATATTAAAAACTAAATTTCCTTATGAAATTTTGGAACCAATTTTCACCTATTGTATGTCTATAAAAAGTCAGAAAGGACCCCTAAGATCGTTGACATCGCCAAAAAATAACAAAATTTATATGAATTTGTATTAGTCCGGGAGGTCAGTATAATATATCCAGATTCTAGCTCATGGCGTCACCCCCAACCACATACCCTGTGTCTAAATTAGCTCTCTTGGGTTTACAAAAACCTCATAAGCAAGGTAAATTCTGTCTTCAGTCCCATGCTCACAAGTAAATAGGCTGCAGTAGGTCTTAGAGGTTGTGCAACTTGTTCAGGTCCAGGAGGTGGCAGAGCCAGGCATTGAATCTAGGTCCGCCTCACCCTGAAGCTTGACCCTTACTGTTTCCAGCAACAAGAGCTAATATTGATTTCATCCTTATTCTATATCATGTGGCATGCTGAGCACTTAACCTGCAGTCTCTTATTGGATATTCACGACATTTTATTCGCAAATACTACTACTGCCATCATCTTACAGATGACGAAACGGAAGACTAGAGGGGCGCCTGGGGCGCTCAGCCAGTTAAGCGTCCCACTTCGGCTCGGGTCATGATCTCTCGGGTCGTGAGTTCGAGCCCCGCATCGGGCTCTGTGCTGACAGCTCGGAGCCTGGAGCCTGCTTCGGATTCTGTGTCTCCCACGCTCTCTGCCCCTCCCCCACTCATGCTCTGTCTCGCTCTGTCTCAAAAATAAAAACATTTTAAGAAAATTTTAAAAAAAGAAAGAAATAGAAGATTAGAAAGGCTTAAGTATCTTTTTTTTTTTTTTTAAGGCAAAGTGAAATACACTCTTTTGGCATGAAATAGCTAAACTGGTCCCCCATGCTTCTGTGATTCATCTATACTTTGTCATGCACGCTGGCCTGGCTGGGGAATATCACGCTGTGTATGACTGTGGGTGCCTTGCTCTCGTGTGCAAGAGTCCAAGAAAAATACTTGAGTCGCCAAGGTGAAACCCATCATACCAATAAACAGCAAAAAGCCCTTTAATCCTTCGATCAGTGAATGTTATACCTAAATAAAATAATTATTGCTTTCATAAAATGTCTCTGTTGGCCACTGACAGAGAGTAAACTGAACCAGCGTGTCCTACAATAGCCTTTAAATAACCAAGGAGAGAGATCAAAATAAAAATAAATCTTGACCAGATTTATAGGTGCACTTTGATTAGTTCTTGTTTTTTTCCTTCAAATACGCAATACCTGAAAAAAAATGAAAAGGGAATGTTGGGACCAGATATCTTGTAATAGATGGGTCTTCTCTGACATACAGTATGGTATAATGCTGACAAAGTAATGCTGGCCCATCATTCGTGAGGCTTACTAGCCAACTGGAGCCCGGAAAAGAAAAGGGGATTTTCCAGGATGTGGAAAGGCACAACCATTTGGATTTGAACAAACTTTCATTTTTTAACTGTACTTCTTGAAGTTTGGGGTTTTGTTTTGTTCTTATGTTGTGACACTTTGTTATTTGCTCCACACAACAAATTCTTTGTTTCGAACTATAACAACTTTTTGACTCAAAAATTCTAACGTTAAAATCAAGTAGTTCATTCAGACATAATTCTGGCGCTGGCTAAGGAGAAGGCGTATCTTCTAAGAATTTAATCGCGCACAACCGTGACGCAATTGGGGTTGTTTACACTCTAAGCCGTCACTTCCCATTGGCACCCGAAATCATTAGCAGAAATACCAGTGAATAAACCCGGTTCAAACAACCCATTGTGTTGAAGTGAGTGAAAGTTTCATTTTTCTCTAAACCACCCTTTTAATGAAAACTTCTTTATTTCCCTCAGGCAGCACTTTATCTAAGATGTATTTGGCTGGTTGCATAAAAATACCCGGTAAAGGAAAGAAGGTTCCCATCAAAGCTGTTGAAATCTGATTTCATTTCAGATTCTAGAACTAATGTTGTTTTTTGTTTAAATAGATTTTGTCTGTCAATTTCCAGACCTGCTGTGCCATCAGCCTGTATGGACTGCTGTGGTCAACACGGGGGTTGTAGCAGCAAATTTTATTATGGACTGGTAATTGAATTGAACAGGTTTACATTTGAATAGATTTACTACATCATGATCTCTGACATACTGCACGGGACTGAAATCCCTCTCCATCTATAAAGATACATTTAAGACAGTATCATTCTCTCCAGGCTGAGGAGGCCAGTCTTGAGCCAAGGAGATGGCCAAACATAATTGTGCATTTATATGCAGGGTGTAATACAATATTTCACTGCATTTTTAAGTACAAAAGAAGAGAAATATTCCATATTTACTCATAGCCATCCTTTTGGGGGGAGGGGCTTAGAGAACTGGTATTTTCCCATCAAAGTGGGCATAAGGAAGTAAAGGAAAATAAATTATTATTTAAGTATATCAGCAACAGCAGCAATTCCCTTGAAAACGGACCCTCTAAAGGCTTGATAAGGGCAACTGAAGAGGTGTGAATTACAGATAAGCACTGTCCCATTTCTTTTCACCAACAATGTTTAATTAAACCCAGTTCACACTTCCTCGTCACTCTAACCACCCTTCAAAACTGCTCCTGCTTCAAAACCACAACGTGGGAAATTAGAGGAAATTTTATTATTATTTTTTTTACTTCCTCCATAAACCTGGAAGTGCAAAGAGTTGAGTAAATCATGGGGGTAAAGTGAAACCAGTCAAAAAATGCTACCAACCTGGAAATGGAGACATATCTCCATGTACTTTAGTTTTTGAAAATAAAAGCCACATCTAGGACACAGCAATGCAAAGCGCTAATTGATATATTATTTTTATGGCACTTTAAATACATGGATTTGCTCTTTGAAAATGATTCCTCAACTCCTGACTCTTAATTTACCCCTTTTGAATGAGCGTAAGTTTAGTGCGAGTCTCTACAGCTCAACTAAGCGGCAACATAAAGACCAAAAGTCGACCACCAATTACTCACCATTTACCGTGAAGTAGGTTTTGTTTGTCACTCTTTTACAGGATTTAAGGCAATTGCTAAGATAAAGCTTTCAACCTCAAAAGAAGTGAGCTATCACCATCATCCTAACTAAAAGGGAGATTCTTTGTCCTGTGTGTAGTGTCATTATGGTTGGGTTTTTATTTATGTTTTTCCTGGTCAAAACTGTCCCATTGGCATTTCCACTTAAGTTTTCTCTAGCAAGAGCAATCATACCCGACTTGCTCACTGTTGTACCACTGCAGTCTAGAATGATGCCTGGCACTCTGGAGAAACTTAATACATATTTAGCAAGGGCATTATAAATACAAAATATACTAACTGTGAAAAATCCTAATAGTGCCAAAGGCTATATGGTGAAAAGGGAAAATACCCCTCCTCACTGGATTTACAGTGCCACACTGTCCCCAATCTTTATTTGTCCCTCCTTCTACTTCCCCATGTGCACCCTACCACAAAGCATATCTCCCTTCTACCATTCTTTCTCCTTTCTCTCTCTCCAGATATTTTCATATGAATTATTAAGATAAACTTTTTATAATTTTTATTTAATATAAATACATATTTGTATATAAAAATATACTCATATATACGGTGAATCCCACTACTAGGGGATTTGTGCTTTATTTTATTTTATTTTTTTACTTGACAATACATTTTGCATCACCTTTTCATAAGGCTTTAATTATACAATTATACACCCTCTGTTTATAGCTTTCCTCACCCCCCCCCCCCAGAGGAAGAGGAGAGTCAAGATGAGAAGAAGAATTTGAGAGTCTTCTCTGTTCCTAGTCAAATGAGGGATTAGTTCTTAGTGGTCTAGTAAAGGTCTTAAGAACATAAGTCCAAAAGAGAAGACTGGAAAAAAAGAAAGAGTGTTTTACACCTAAAATTAATTTTTTTTAAAAAGTGGTGGGGCGCCTCGGTGGCTCAGTAGGTTAAGCGTCCGACTTCAGCTCAGGTCATGATCTCGCGGTCCGTGAGTTCGAGCCCCGCGTCAGGCTCTGTGCTGACTGCTAAGAGCCTGGAGCCTGTTTCGGATTCTGTGTCTCCCTCTCTCTCTGCCCCTCCCCCGTTCATGCTCTGTCTCTCTCTGTCTCAAAAATAAATAAACGTTAAAAAAAAATTTTAAAAAGTGGTAACAATATGAAATGATGGCTATGTTGATTGGCTTGACTCTGGCGATTATTTCACAGTACACATGCACATCAAAACATCAAGTCATACATTTTAAATATATAGTTTTTATTTGCCAACTATATCTCAATTAACGACGGAAGGAAAGATCTCTCTGCAAACTTAGAAAGGAGAAGAAACACAAAAAGACAACGACTAGCCTCTTGGTGTCCTTCGACCTTCACCTCCTGCAAATTGTAAAGGTAAAAAGAACCAGAACTACCAAGCATACCTGGTGGGCTTAGCTGCACATGTGACGTTTCCCACCTTGTCCCCTCCTGTCGATGTCAAGCCGTCAGCCAGGACTCATCAGAAAACTCAGGCGTGAACAAGTATTCTGTCATCAGATTCAGGGTGCTTACTGTGACCCCCTCTTTTCCTGATTTCTCTAGCATTTCTGTAACCCCTTGCACACACCCCTTCCCCCATTCCCACCCTAAAGCGCGGGGCCTCTAACGACGTGCCTTACCTTCTTTCAGCATGCCCACTTTTAAACACTTCATGAAGCGGCAAGCCTGGCAGGATTTACGTCTGCGCTTTGTGATTTCACATTCATTCGTGGCGGGGCAGCTATATTCTATATTACCTAAAACACAGAGTTTGAAGGAAAGCGGTTAGATTTGCAAGACCCGAAAAATGTGAGCATCCCAAAGGCAATGTCTACGCATTCATCCTGCCCCTCCCCTCAAAAAAAGTCACAGGAGATTCATGAAGATGTCATAAATGTCACGAAGCTGTCTGCTCGGTAGCAACCACTTGAGATGCACTGAATAACTGGAAGATAAATGGTAAAGGATCTCAAAAGCTTAAGTTTAAAGTTAGCCTTTAAAACACTATGCTCAGTCTACCCGTGTAAAACATCAGTCTTTCAGAATCTTAGGATCGAAATGAATTTTCAAACTAGATTATTTCCGTAAAAGCACAAACGTCAAAATCATATTCTCGTGTCATCAGTTCTGGATTTCCTTTGGTTACGAATGCTCCAATGCATCAGGCTTATCGTCTTTCTGACACTAAACAGCACAAACCCCACTGTGAAAAATTATCAGCAGGCTAACCTGGGGCCTTACAATAAGCTCCTAGAGGGCAGGGACCGAAATGACTTGGCTCTCACTAGGCCTCACAACATGGTTCTCTGCTTTGTAAATGTTTATTGAAAAGGAGGAGGAAGAGGATGATGATGACCATCATCGTCATCATCATGTTTGTTACATTATCTGCATTAATGAATTCCAAACACTCAAGCTCCATGAAAGTGTCATAAATAAAAATAAACTGCTACGAAACTACACTGTTAATATCAGAGTTGACATTATTTGTGGTCGTACTTACACCCTGGAAGTGATAAATACGTAGCCAGAAGAAGATCCAAACTTTAACTTGAAATTTTTTCAATTAATGCCAATGACAGCATGTGGGATGTGCTCTGGGGCTGCCTACAGCTTTGCAAAGAAGCTGCCTTTAAAATAAAGCCTCTCTCCCGTATCAGCTCTGTCACATAGTGCTTGAAGGTCTTTCCTTGCTTCCTAACCCTTTCCCCTTGTGATTAAGTGCATTAGTATCTTAATGAAAATGCATTCTGTTTATTGCCCTCTTGGGAAGGGGGAGGTCATCACACCAAATGCATAAATTGTCATCAGAGACGGTCCGAGCATAATTGCAATTTTGCTGCTCCGTGTTTGCAATACTCAGGGTCCATCCAAGTCCCCTGAAACATGCGCAGATTCTAGTAATTAGCATAGAGTCTGCCTGGGACCACAGCATTGATGAAATATTTCAGAGTTAATCACACTTTGTAAACACTGATTTATATTGACTACCTTTCTCCAGACTGATGTCTCCTCATTAAATATCACATTAGTGGATTGCAGGATTGTACAAAGACTCAACTACTCAGCAACTGCTAATTCAACAGGAAGTAACACCTAACCACTTATAACTACTGAAAATTGGTTAAGTATGCATGACTAAAAAAATTTTTTAAAAAGCTGTGTACTATAACTGGAGATAAGCCTATCAAAACTGTTTGACTAAATTAGCATTCTAACTCAGGGCATTTATAGTAATAAAAGCAACTACTTTTTAACATAAGAGATTCAATAATAAGAGTAATATTAATTGCATCAACAAAGGCACACACCATCATCTTCAGAGATATTACTAATACCCAGGAAACTGAGGATAAGTCAAAGGAACCAGACTGGCTGGGTCACGGCTGAGAATAAAAGGATTTAGGATCTGAACTTTAGATGAACCATTTTTCACTGCTGTGCTCCTTTAACCATCACTGGAAATTTCTTTTGCATCCAGGGAGTATTGCTAGTAATTTCCTAGGGATTAATTAGTATTCTACTACCAGATTCTTTCACTCTACATACCTCTTCCTATACTTATTAAAAAGAAACTCTGTCTTTGCTTTCTTAGAAAGAGCTGAACAATAACTATTAGGGAGGAAAAATGGTTTCCAAACAGCATTTCTTGCCCTGTTTTTGCCTAAAGATTCAGTATCAAGTCCTACCTTTGTTCACTTTCCAATATCAAAGCATGACCCGCACTTTGAACTCAATGCTGGGAACTTCTACCAGGGTGACCCACCATTCCCCTCCCCGCCCCCACAAAAAAATCATCTTTCATTTCCAACCAGTTCCTCTTCATCTGAAAATTCTATCCTCATCCTCCACAAGAACACACTTCTGACAGGAACCTAAGTCAGGCACGTGTGAGCTCACATGTGGACTGTGGGCGTGATCTCCTAACTGGGCATTTTGCCTCCATGCTGTCCCCCTGTAATCCATGCTGCATACCTCTTCCTAGGACTTCTTTGGGTACGTCGGTACCCTAATTAAAAAAAAATCACTAGGGGCGCCTGGGTGGCTCAGTCGGTTGAGCGTCCGACTTCAGCTCAGGTCATGATCTCACAGTCTGTGAGTTCGAGCCCCGCGTCGGGCTCTGTGCTGACAGCTCAGAGCCTGGAGCCTGCTTCCGATTCTGTGTCTCCCCCTCTCTCTGCCCCTCCCCTGTTCATGCTCTGTCTCTCTCTGTCTCAAAAATAAATAAACGTTAAAAAAATTTTTTTTTAATTTTAAAAAAATTTTTAAAAAATCACTAGATTTCTATGGCCTCTTGAATTAAATACAAAATATTAGATTAGCAAACAAAATCCCCATTCCAATAAAACTCCTGCCTACTTCTCCAGCAATATTACAATTATTACCTTATGTGAACTTTCTGATGCAGCCATTTCAATTTATTCTTTTCCTGTGTCCTTCAGACTTCCCTCTGAGAATGATCTATCTTTGCCCCTCTTTTCTTCTTAAAATTACTTCCAAGTCTCAATGTTCAACTCAAATTCCATTCAAATCTTTCATGAAAACCTCTCAGACCATCATAGCAGAAAATGACTTCTTGGTTCTCATATCTTTTCACGTACTCTCATCACCTACAGACATGCCATATTTTGTCATACCTTTTTTGCATGCATATTACCCATTAGATGGTAAGATCCTGGAGGCAAGGACCATTTCTTACACAGTAGAAAAATCTTCCACGAAAAAGTAGTAAATAAGTAAAATAATATGCTTAGAAAGCTTATATTTTCTTGATTCCTCAAGGTCATTGCTTTGAACACTAATTATGGTGCTATAATGTAGTAATGCCCACAAGGTCAAGAGCTAGACATCTCATCAGGAGGCAATGTTAAGAACACTAAGAAAATCTGGGGCGCCTGGGTGGCTCAGTCAGTTGAGTGTCTGGCTTCGGCTCAGGTCATGATCTCGCGGTTTGTGAGTTCGAGCCCCGCTTCGGGCCCTGTGCTGACAGCTCAGAGCCTGGAGCCTGTTTCGGATTCTGTGTCTCCCTCTCTCTCTGTTCCTCCCCAGCTCTGTCTCTCTCTGTCTCTTTCTCTCAAAAATAAATAAACATTAAAAAAAAAATTTTAAAGGACACTAGGAAAATCATTCCACGAACCAAAAAACAGTATTCAGAAACTTAGTTAATTTTTTAAAACCTTGAAAAGTGGCTTTGAGAAAAATGAAATGCAAGGCAAAACAAGAAGAGATCATTGAGGGGAAAACCAAAAATATACAAAAGCTGCTAGGGAACAAAGTGTGAAAAGAAAAAAAAAAAACTGTAAGAGGCTTTAAAGGAAATAAAAGAGCATCTTGATATGAATAGAATAAGAATGAAAGGAAAATAAAACATGAAAATACAGACAGATGACACTAAAAGGGTTAACTTTTACCTTGTTATAGTACTTATTGAACACACTGGAGAAAATATTTAGGAGTGATTCAACAAGAGTAGCTAAATCTATGATTTATGACCCTTCTAAGGATGATTGTGTAAAGATTTTTAAATTTCTTCAAAAAACAGAAGGGAAATTATAAAATTACCACATGAGAATTTTAGATCATATATAAAGAAGTACTCTAGTTTCCTTTCTAACCATTATATTCCATAGTTCCTCAATGACAAAAAGAAATGTAAAGGCAGAGAAATTTTTAATAGTGCCTTAGGATGAACTTTGAGGGAGGAGATCTGTCTTATTCATTCTTGGATCCTTGATGCTCATCAATGAGCCTGCAATTTTGTATCATGTGATGGGCTGGAACAGAAAGAGGTAGTTCCTGCTCTTGAGAAGTCCACAGTCTTACAGAGGAGATAAGACTTGTAAGCAAATAACAATACAATTTGGTGTAGGGGGCAATGGTTCTGGATTCAGTATTAGCATGCACGTGCAAACACACACACTCCCACAAATGCAGAGATCATGCCTAAGAAAGTCAATGAATTCTGAGACTAGGAGCGAATGACCAAACTATACTGTGAAAAATGAATACGTAACTACGCCGTGGTAGAAGTATCTTCCCAAAGCTATAGGCAACAAAACATTTTTGTAAAAATTTCACTGTGAATGGATAGAAAATATAGTGGTCCTGAGTGTTTGCACAAATGATATATTTTCAGCTTAAGTGTACAGAAATTGTTAATGATGAATCAGGTATCCTTCAGCCAAATTTCAATAAATTAGTCTTGACATATATGAGTGATAACCTTGATTTCACTAAGTAACACCAGTTTATATCTTGAAAAACAAATCAACATTATTCTAAAGAACTTATGTGCTGGAGGGATACCTCTCTAATTTCAAAGCCCTCCCATCGAGTTTTAGTTCGTTGTTGTTGGCTATGATCACCCACCCAATAAAGTCTTTGATCCGTGTTAGAGTCTACACAGATTCTGTCCTTGAAATACCTTCCCTGGTGCTTTTTCAATGCAATAATTTTTTTAAAGGCATTTTTATCCTAAAAATGTGCTGCCCCAAGCACCTGGGTAATAATGCTACATCTATTTTGGTAATGGCTCAAAGACATTACTCCCAGTAGACCACGTGACCTCTACGGGGCACTTGTTTTCCTTCGATTCGCGAAAAGTGGAAAGCAGGTAAAAATATTTCCAGTAGCAACTGTGGGTACCTGGAATGTTAACACAGGACAGTCATTCGGGAGGAGGCAGAAGTTATTGTTCACAAGCTAGGATTCTCATTTCAGACACGGAGTTTTCTTGGATTATAGCTTGCTATTTTCTGGGACACATTTGTTAGATGGCACCGGGGACTGAATTGGGCACCGACTGAGGACACGACTGGAATTTTCCCAGTTTTGTCAATAGCTGGGGAAGTGAGCTCTGTTGCAGAGGGAACCAAATCAACATGGAAGCTTTGGGTTTTAAACCAGGCTGACAAGAATGATAGAGCAATTTATAATATCTCCTGGCAGCTTTTCAGAAAGTCCTGGGCTCTGATTACTTATTTCAGAGTCTTTTGTACAATTAGTTTGTAGGCAATATAATTTTCTCACTTACTGCTTAATAGAATCTTGCAGCTAGCTGGCGGATAGAATAACAGGGTGTATGTAAAACTCCAGCCTGGAGTGCCAGTGGATAATTTGTATATTCCTTTCAGTCACTTAATGGACTTTTACAGTTTGGCAGTGAAAGGGCTGAATGATGTAAATTAGCATGGCATCTCAAAATAAAAATATATGTCAAATCCTTACTCCCAACCCACATCACTCAAACACAGTAATGATGCATTTGGCTTCATGCAGTTCCTAAGAGTTATCCTCTTTTTCCTACATACAGACATCATAATTGTAAAGCCACTTTGAAAGCATCTGTATATTTCCCCCAATTGTTTTAATTTTATTAACAGAACCAAATGGCTTGAGATGACCCACAGGGCGCTCCAAGTGGGGTTTATCCAATTGTTTTCCAGTATTAAGTAATTTTAAAATAATGGGATTTGCCTTAGTACACAATTACAGAGCATTAAAAACATGCAGCCAATAATCCATAGTATTTTTGTTTTAAATGACCAAAAACATTCAAAAATGAAAGAAAACCCTCTAGTGTATAATAGTAAAAGTTTTTCCATACAGCAAAACACCTTTCCTTTCTCTCCTTTTCTTTTCTTTCTTGTTTTTAATGCTTCCTTTTTCCTATTTTCTGCCCCTTCCACCTGAAATTGAAATATTAGCTATAAGTAGGATTATATAATATGGAATAATTTATTACATATCTGTACATCAATGTACACACTTTTTAAATTTTTTCAAAGAATCCCAAGTTAGACTTCAAAGTTACCCAGAGACATTATACCTGTTCCCAAAGGATTGCTCTGAATACTTTTTGAAGCTCCCTTTAGAAATGCCACTAAAGTCACTTTACAAGCTATAAGGGGGGGGGGGGGCGTCAAATTACATTTCATCCGTATTCACCCAAAACATCTGACTGCTTCCTTATCGCAAGACATGATGGCAAATGATATGTGCTCAGTATTAAATTTTAAATTTACCTTCAAATTTCAAAGATCTCTAGATCACTGATGGTATTTTGAGAACCTGCCTCAAGTTCTAAAAGAGGATGCCCAAAGGTATTATAAGGAATGGCCATGTCAGATTCCCAAAGGGATGGCAGATCACCTGTGAAATGGAGGCTGTGGCCTACTGAGACGGGAGGAGAGGGTGTCACATCCAGTTAACAGTCATGCCCAGCTCTTATCAAAGCAATTTCATGTATAGGGTTATGCCAAAGCCTCACGTTCTTTGCCTTTTTGCTGCCCCTCTATCCTCTTAAAAAAATGAGGTGGAAAATAAGCGGGTAGAGCAAAGGTCTTTTGATATTTGGCTCTTCAGATTCTATAGGATTAAATTCCAATAATCACAGACATAGTACACAAGAGCCATACTAGTATATTCAGGCACAGACTACTGCATTTTCACCTTGAAGCTCAGGCCTACCTCCCACTTGAGAAGAGATGACGGTTTGTCCTTAAGGGAAAAAAAAAGATCAGAAAGAAGCCCATAAGCAGGTAGGCTCATAAACCCTGAGCAACGTCGACTGACTATAGACTGACATGCTCTGGTTTCATCTTCCGGCGAGCCATACTGGGTGGGCCACTGAACCCACAGTGGGCATCCACCACCTCTCTGTACGATACAGCCAACCACAAGATTGTATTGACCTGTTGAATTAAATAAAAAATAGACCCACAAGAAAACAGTTTTGTCAAGTGGGGGGAAATTATTCAGCCTTGATTTTTTTCCCAGGTGAAACAAAACATAGCCTACCTCAGCTTCTACCAAGTCCGTAAACATGGACATTCCTTTATAACATAAATTTCACAATCAGTGACTAAACATGAGGCACTGGGCATGCTCATCTCAAAGAAAAGGTGGAAGAAATTACTGGACGCCCATTGCATGTCTATAACATACTACCCTGCACAGGGTTTAGGAAGACATCTCAAAATAAATGAGTGAAAGCAGAGGAGGAGAGAGAAGGGGAAGAAAAGAAATGGCAGATGAAGGTCCAAATTAGCTCTGCCATTTACTAGCTGTGTGGACTTAACTAGTTACTTTACCTTTACTCCTGTCAGATTACTAAAATATATAGGAGGAATAATCACGTGTACTTTATAACACTGTAAGAATTACATGTAATATAGGTATTAAAACCATAGATCACGTTGTTCACCCTTCTGAGAACAAAAGGGAGAGACACTGTAGGATTTCATCAGTTACTAAATACTTTTGCTCTTAAGACCTAAATCTGGAATTTGGAAATATTATAAAACAACCTTCCTCACATTTATGCAAAAGTGTAAAAATGAATATGTCATTCACCCAGAGAAGCTGAAAGAAAATTTTGCCTTGCCAACAACTCTAGTGTACATGGCTATATTTTACAGATAATAGGAAGAAAGGAAGAAGAAGAAGAACTCAAGTCATTTTTTTTAAAGCACCAAATTGTCTAAGAAGCGAATTTCTGAGATATCAACCATATCTCCTTGTGAGCACTTCCTGTCACTATGCTGGGGCTCATAAACTGCACATCAGTGGGTGTAATCTGATTATAATCAAGGGTAAAGGATTTGCAAAGCTCTTCCAAATCCCACCAGCCTTATCCCTTCCCAGAGCCTCACGTCAATTTCTATGCCTATCTATCCCGAGCCCACCCTTGTCTGACACGCACACTGAATTAGTCCAAATTCCTAGAAAGCAGCATTATCTTTTCTGCTGGCCCTCTTCACGTGCCTCTTTTACCACGTCTTCCATGAAGTTTTCCCAGAGCCCACAAGACTGAGTCCTTATGGGTGTAACTGGTTCATCTCACATTTGTCTTCACGTGGGTCATTCTCTTAGAACTCAGCATACTTTGGGGCACCAGGGTGATTCAGTTGCTTAAGAATCTGCCTCTTACTGAGAACAAACTGAGGGTTGATGGGGGTGGGAGGGAGGGGAGGGTGGGTGATGGGTATTGAGGAGGGCACCTTTTGGGATGAGCACTGGGTGTTGTATGGAAACCAATTTGACAATAAATTTCATATATTGAAAAAAAAAAAAAAAAAGAATCTGCCTCTTGATTTCAGCTCAAGCCATGATCTAATGGTCATGAGTTTGAGCCCCACATCAGGCTCTGTTCTCTCTCTCTCTCAAAAAATAAACTAAAAAAATAAAATAAAATAAAATAAAAAAAGAACTCAACATCCTTTATTATTTGTGTCTACTGGATCACCTACTTCCTGTTCCAATTGTATATTCCTTAAGGACAGGAACTTACAACCCTTGGAATCCCCTGTGTCCAAAGAACGTGTAGTCAAGTCAATGACCCACAGGAAGCCACCCATTACCTGTTGACTTGATTTTTAGTGATCCTATTCCTCATTCCTTCATTTTAATATTTAGCCCCAAATTATTCTTTAAAAAAAGCTAAGTACAGTCAATGAGACAAAATAAAACTAATAGGAAACTGCTAATAACGTATCATTTGGCATTAGGCAACACAAAATTAAAGGATATTAGACTTTGAGGAGAACTTAACGTTAGCTGGTTCAGCCTCCTTGTGTTAGAGACCACATACAGGTAAATATGTACTGATTAATTTCTATTCACTGGACCCTCTTGACAAGGATATGGATTAATTAATTACAAAAAAAAAAAAAAGACTAAAACTCAAATATCCTGACATCCAGTCCAATGCTCCCTAAATTCGCCCATTAAAATCTGCATATCAATACCTATAATAAACACAAAGGGTGTCAGGCACTATTTTATGTGTTTTACAGATATGAACACCATTTGGCAGATGAGAGAATTAAGGCACTGAAAGAAAGTCCGTGCTCTTAACTATGATGCAATGCTGCCTGACTCCAATCTTCTAAAAGTAATGGAGTATTGTTCGAAAAGAAATAAAAAATGAAACTCCTATCTTCTGAGAGTGTGCTTTGTGTAGTTGTTGTTGCTATTGTTGCTGGTTGGAAAGGAAATTTTGATGCCTTAGAATCGTAAGATAGGGGTGGATCTTGGCATTGTCTTTTGCTGTTGTCAGACTTATGGTACAAGGGCAGCTGTGGGAGAGGATAGGGTTGCTTTTGGGGAATGGAATCTCTCAACACCTCAAAAAGAAATCCCTCTACTTGTCTCTGTACCACTACGGTTTGCGGACAGTTTAATTCCACAGAAACCAAACAGACCATGTCACCAAAGCAACAGGTGTCAGGTTGTAAACAATGCATTTTAAAGATCCCAAAATAATGCTATTGTTCATGATAGGAGAGAAAAGTAATCCACACTCGGGAGAGTGTGTTCTGAAAGGCATTTTAAAAAGGAATAATCAGTATCTAATAAAAAACACGCTCGCTGATGAAGATGATAGAGAATACAAATATCTCTCATCCAAGGTAACCAGAAATGCAATGTTTTTTAGTTTTGATGCGATGACATCTTCTTGGAAAAGGCAACTCTTCTTCCCTAGTGTAGAATGCATACCCTGTGTGACGTGTGTAGCCACTGCATCTCAGTTTCTAAGCTCCTACAGAGTAGGGATGGTGTCACAGAAGTATTTATAAAAGAGCTCAGAGATGACCACTGCCATAAGAAAGATGATAGCTGAGGCAACCATAACCCCCAAATTTGCTGTGCTCAGTATTCCACAGCAACTTTTACATGTTCTGTCTCTACCTACATGTTTTGAACTTTGATGAATTTTCGTATCTGTTTTTTAAAACATATGACTAAAAAGTGGTTTAACAAAATACTTTAGGTGAAAGAAAAAAATGCTAATAAAATCTAAGGCATTCACTATTTTTTAATAGAAAGGTACATTTTACAGTGGCAGTCATCAAACGGTACAGGAAGTCCATGTGACAAACATGGAGGCATTAGGATCATAGCCTATGTGACAAAGCAACTGATTCTTTTTTTTTAATTACAAAAAAAATTTTTTTAAGTAATCTCTCTACCCAACGTGGGGCTCGAACTCACAACCCCAAGATCAAGAGTTGCATGATTTTCCAACTGAGTCAGCCAGGTGCCCCAACTGACTCTTATATAGGAAATTGACTTCATACCAATCCAAAGACTCTCCTTGTACCTTCAACAAGTAAACACAAGCACATCTTTTCCTAATACTGTCCTTAAATGTTTCTGTTCTTGAGTGCCATCAATGTGCCAAGAACTTTGTCAGAAAAGAGATAATATTGGTATTAGAGACTTACTTCTTTCAAGATCAAGTTGATGCATTCAACAAGCATCTATCTGTGTCCTCCAAAGTTGGCACAGATTTGGGGAAATCTGCTGGACACAGTGATGGTAACTGATCTGACCTTAAACTGCAGGAGGCAGTACAACAATGGTTACAAGATAAGATAGGAGTCAAACGGGGTTCAAGTGATTGTTCCACCATTTTCTACAGGAGTCAAGGAAAGCTTTTAAATTTCAAGTTTCTTTCTTCAGGGGTGAAAGATGGATCATACCAATGGACACCTTTATGGTGTTGCTATGAAAATCAAATGAGATCATGTAACTCAAGGCCTGAACCAGAATGAGCACCGATTCTCAACAATAATTACAACATTGTAATTATATGCAGGGAAGGGATTCAGGATGCAGAAAAGCTAAAGGGGCTCTACAAGTGGCCAGGTGCTGGTTCTCAGTGCAGAAGTGAGGAAATGCCTGGCAGAGAATTTCTTCTGGCCTGTTGCAAGAAAGCCAACAGGCATAGACCTGATGTCCAAATCACAGGCACATTATGAGAAGTAAAAGCAAACAAATATTCAAAAGACAGTAATCAGGGTACCTGGGTGGCTCCATTGGTTAAGTGTCTCACTCTTGATTTCAGCTCAGGTCATGATCTCATAGTTTGTGAGATCGAGCCCCGCATTGGGCTGAAAACTTGGAACCTGCTTGGGATTCTCTCTATCCTCTTTCTCTGCCCCTCCCCCTGCTCACACTCATGCTCGCTCGCTCTCCCTCTCTCTCTCAAAATAAATAAATAATCTTAAAAAAAAAAAAAGGATAGTAATAACTAATTACCCCAAAGATCAGGGAACTGACATAGGACTGCCAAGTGGAGTTAGAGTAAAACAAGGAAAGCCCAAGGGAGGACCACGAAAGTTTCCTAACATGTGGTGTTTGTACCTAAAGATTTTCCTCTCTGAAATAAAACCTGTGTACTAAACTGTCTGCTATGATAGGGATTGCAGAAAAGTGCCAGGCATTTCTTCAGGAAGGAGGAGTATAGGGGAAAAGTTAGCAGTGACGGAGGGGGACTTCCTGTGTGGTTACGGCCCAGGGGAGGCAGGGAAGGCTGGGGATACCTGTTTAGCTCTCACTCCTTCATATAACAGCAAGGGTGGACAAGTGTTTTTTATTAACGGTCCAGACAGTAAACATTTCAGTTTTGAAGGTCATTTGGTCTCTACTATGACTCCCCAGAAATCTGGCAGAAGCCCAAAAGCAGCCACTAACAATACAAGAATGGGCATGGCTGTGTTCCAATAAAACTTTCTTTAGCAAATTTCTTTGGCCCCAGACCTTAAAACATATGGACAAAAGGCAGCAATGATTTAAAACAAACAAACAAACAAACAAAAACAACAACAAAAAAAACCCACCACACACACAAAACATCTATTACCCATTATTTCCTTTCTTACTTATAACTCTGTCAAGTAGCTTCCTACAAGTTAGGCACAGATATTACAAAAGAAATCTTAGTAAATTGGTACTATCTCAGAGGAACAAGTGGCAGAAGAAGTTGGAGGGCTTTTGCTTTAAATATCTATAAAATTTGAAATTGTTCCCCATATAAAACATAGTTTGAAGACTCTGGGGGACAGTGAAGGCGTTCCAGAAGCAAGGAGGTGCCTTGGGAGTAGTGAAGATGCTTTGGAGGCAAAAGGTAAAAAAAAAAAAAAAAAAA